>NW_019525516.1:761908-762805 GCF_002814215.2 Seriola lalandi dorsalis
ATGAGATGTCGCACCTTCCATTGTTTGTTATGCATGATATTAAAGTCAACGACATCATGAAGACCATGAACCATCAGCGAAGTGAACCAACAGTAGAGATGGTGACACAAGTCACAAGTCAAGATAAAATTGTGAGGATCACTTCTTAACCTTTGACCCTTGAGCAGCTTTAGTCAAGCCTGAGAAAATAACCCCTGATGAAATCAATGCGATGACATCATAGTTACCTGAGGCTGGTGCTTGACCTCACACCAGTGCTGGATCTGTAGAATCATTTACATTCAACTTCAAACAGTAACCCGTCTCTTGTGGGTTTTACATGGAAAGTTCACTTACTTCATTGAAAGAAAAATCTTAAAATTACATCTACTCCTTCTTCCCTTTTTATTATTGAAAAAGCCAAAATCAATGAATACGCATATGTTTAAAATATTTTTTCATTTCAAAACATGTGAAAACAGCCTTTTCAGCTCAATTCAGCACATTTGTAGTTTGTTGTTAAAGTAGCTTCGCAGAAAATATTAAAAAACCTGTGTGACACTAAATATAATCAACATATGAAAAAAATAAATAAAAAAAAGCAAACCTTTGATACCCATGACGCCATTAAAATTTTTTTTTTTAATTAAAATACCATTTTAATTAATTCTTAACGTTCATATTTTGGTGATTGAGGGTTTTTCTGAACACGTGTGATTAAACATCATGCGTGACTGCTGGCTGCAGGGTGGCAGGCTCCTGTCAGTGGGATGTGGAATACAGAGGAGATCTTTAGCCCTCGTGGCGCCGTGGCCCTTTGGAGCTCACTGTAGTTAATTAGTGGCATGGCCTCGGGACTTTTATCTGCTCTGTGTATGGGCGAGAGAGGGGGAGAGAGAAAGAGAGGGGGAGAGAGGT
>NW_019525516.1:762855-770830 GCF_002814215.2 Seriola lalandi dorsalis
GTAATACTACTATAGGAGGCTTTCGCATGCTGTTTATTTATAGTATTACAGTCACAACCATTCGATTGGGTGGTCATCTTAACCTTTAGCAAGAGAAATTAGCTGTCATAGTTCTGGCTTTGGGAACATTCCAGTGAAGCTATTTGGCCTTGGACATCCTTATCTGTGTCTTTCTTTATCCTTCCCCCGAAAAATAGTTCTGGGAATGAAAAATAAAAACCGAAAACACTTCTTTTTATGCAAGCAGGCAGGATACAATTACTGTATAAAGGTCTTGCTGAAACAGTGACTCAAAGACTTCCTGTGGATGTGTAAATGAATGGAAAAACTCCCCCCAAAGCTTCCAGTGGGTCATTATAACCGGGACCACCGGGGGTATAAACAGCCAAGATTGTTTGCCAGTTGTTTTGGAGAAAAAGACCAATCCGGTTTAAAAAGGCAAGAGGCAAATACAAATGCAACACAAAATATCATTAAAGTGTCATTCTACAAATGATGCTTTTAGCACAAGTTCAAGCGAGAAAGACAACTGTCAACCAGCCTTTTATCTCATCATCACACTGAGGCTCCAGCTCTCCACTAAGAACCAATGATTTCACCAGATTCTGTGCGTGGGCTTTCCTATCATCTAATGATCACTTTAGCTGAAGGATATTTAAACCACCTTACCTATATTATCTCTCTCTGCTGTCATTGCAGTGTATGCCACTCGCAACTCCGCCCCTCCACCACCCCCCACGCCACCAGTGTCAAGGCCCAGTCTAAGGCTCCCTCAGGGGATCTTAGATTGGCTGCTATTCATAGGGCTCTGTCCCTATATATCTCCTTAAACCAACGGGGTCAACACAAAAGTCTTTATTAAAAAATTCTGCATTCACGTTAATGTGTGTCCTTCTTGATTGAACTGGTAAGCGAGGGTTAGTTTAAGCTGAAGAGTTAAGAACGTGTCAGAACTGAAAAGTACCGTCTCTGCCAGCTCTAGATGAAAAGCTGAAGACGAGACAGCGTTGTAACATGCAAGTAAATGCCACTGAGTGTGGAGAGTCAATGAGCTGACACCGACAAGGTTTAATTGTGCACTGTTCAGTATATTATCCCTGTTGGTTTATTACTACTTGCTACTGCTTGCAATCCAAACACCGGGTCGACATCAAACAGCTGCAAAAATACAACATGACCTCCCAGTGGAGCTTTGATATCCTCAAAAAAGGACTGAAGTTGTTGGGATACAGCCTAAATGTTTTTCCAACCTGTTCGTGGAACATTATGAACCTCTTGGCACAGAGCACACATGTCCTTCAGTCACGACCTGCCCAAAACAATTACCCCACCGCATTCCATTAACCTCCCCACAACAATTAGCAGCTTCCGCAAACCTCCCCAGTCATCGCTAACAAACAAGACCAGGCAAGTCTGGTCAAGGTGAACCACATACGAGGATCCGGTGAGGAAAATTCTCAGAAATTAAAGCGCTTGACCGGGAATTTTCCGTCGATAATTGGCAGTAGAACAGGCCTCATGAACACTATCACAAGCTGAAAGGTGTCTGTGATTATCTCTAACCACTCCATGCAACAAAAAAGCTTGGTCATTATGTCACTATCAATTTCTGTTGATCTATTTCAAAGATTTCTATTAATTTCTCCTCTTACTGTTTATGTGTGGCTGCAGCAGAATGCTGTTGGTATGGTAACAATTTATGTCTTTTATGATATGGCCAATGAATTTATGTGTAATGGTCAGAATCTGATCTGAGGCTGTCTAATTGCTCGCTTAAGAGTGGTTTACCATTGATGAGTCACATATTTACACACTCGACAGTCAATAACATTGGCGGAGTAATGGGACACATAAATGAGAAACCAGCATCTCTCCCACAGCAGGCAAGTGGTTTATTCTGAGGTCTAATTCTTGCCAAGTATCCAAAGTTGGTTTTGAATCTTGGCATGTTTACTTATTACATTTTTATCTATATTTCCTAAACTAAATGAGAAAACTCAACTTACTTAACTTTATACTATATTTTATGTAGGCAAAGTTCTGCATTTAACACTGATGCATCGAGCAGTTTGGTAAATGTTGATTAATTAAAAAAGGATTTAAAATGTTCATAGTGCAAAAACTAAGGTATTGGAAAAGGTATTGTTTTGTTTTTATCTGTAGTAACATATTGGCACTACATGCAGGGGAGACTCTCCAGCTGTAGTTCCCAGGATGTCCTGGGTTTTGAACTGGTGACCCTCCAGTCACAAGCAAGTTTAACAACAAGGCGGCTGGATAAAGAACGCACCAAACAGATGAACCAAACAATACCTGCCCTGCTGAGAAAACCAACCAGACTAAGCTTCAATCTACCACAGGTCACACCAGCCATTAACATTCCAGCAGGGAAAACAGAAGGTGTTTTTTCCTTTACTTCCTGGTTTTTCCCCCCACCCACTCTGCTGTGGAATTTACCAGCACTGTTTGCATTTGGCTGCGAGTCAACACTGACATCAAGCCCGGGATTTCTTATTGTTGATCCTTTGACATTTCTGAACTGACAAGAGACACAGCGTTAATGATATCTGAACCAAGGTGCTCACAATGGGGAGACTGGTAGCTGTCAATCATAACAAAAAAAAGGAGGGGGGGGTCATCTGGCACAAATAATCTAAATGCTGCTATAGCAAACCTGCACTTAATCACTTACTGTATTTGTACTCTTCCAGCACAAACACTCAGTCTGTTTGTACTGGAAGATGTAAACTCACTGCCAGAAGCTTGTGAGCCAGCTCTTCATGTGTTTGCAAATAAAGCAGTTGTACAACTTCTTCTGGGATATCGGATGAATAATCCCTCACTGACCAATGCACTCCAGCTTGACTCCCAAGGGAAACTGTATTTTATTCTCTTCTCAGCTTTATAGAGCACTTTCCTAAACCCACACCACAAAGTCCTTAACACAAGGCAGCAAAATAAAACATGCAGGTCGTATAAGGCCACACTACAGACAAGCAATGAGAAAAACAATTATAGTGTCTTAGTGCAAATAGACCAAAGGAAATGTCACCAGGAAGAGGGTGATCAGTAAAAACCAATAAAGCCAAAAACTAAAAAGTTGCCAATAAAAGCAAAAGCAGTCAAAAAATTTTTAAAGCATGTAAAATGATGTCTGTGTCTTTAAAAGATAAAATAGATCCAATTTTGGATATATTTCTCAAGAAGTAAAGGCAAGACTGCACAAGTTTTGTTGAGTGCTGCTCAAGATTTAAGCTCAAACCAAACACCAAAACTCTCTCCAACAGGTTTGATGAGTTCCAGCAGGACGCCAGGACAGAACAGAAAATAGGTGCAGGTTAGAGATTAAGGTAATCACTAAAGGAAACTATACTTTATTGTAACTTTGATTATATTGTATTTTACATTAGGTGTGATAACATTATAATCACAAAAATAACTGCTGAGATCTCTGGAAGGAGCAGAATCAAAAATATGGAGCAGAAGCTACATATATTTTTTTTTTAATAATATACCACTTTATTTGGGAATAAAACCCAAAGTCAGTGCTGCTAATAATCAGTCATTGAAGGTCTGTTATTACAAATATCTGCTGCTTCATCACTTTTTTTCAAAGTCTTGTAAAAATGTGATGTTTCCCAAAACAATAAATATCCAATGTCACGTTGATGAAAGCTAATAGCGAACAGTTTAAGAGAAAACTATGACTTTAAGAAGCACAGAAGACTATAGGAATATAAAGCCATGTGAATGCAAGTGAGTTTTGTTATGAGCAAAGTGCCCTTTAAAAGTCAGAGATACATGGTGAAAGGTTCTTTGTTGACCAACCTGCAGCAGCACACATCACTGTGTCATATCTTGTCAATAAAAAGTAAAGCAACTGAGGTCTAATTGTACACTGATGAAGGACAGAGAAGCACCTATAAGAGCGCATGTGTTGAGTGAAAAATAGAGCCATAGGCCAGCTGGCAGCTGTTAGCATCTGGTAACATGAAGCCTCACTGTAAGACAGAGGAGGAGGGGAGGTGAGGTTGTACTCAGCAAATAAGATTTTCAGAGAGTAAGAGAGGCTGAGAGAGAGAGAGAGAGAGAGAGAGAGAGAGAGAGAGAGAGGGGGGAAAGACAGAGTACAGAGTACCAGAGCTGGAGTGGGGGTGTTCCCTGCTCAGTGATGACGGCTTTGTAACATACTGTTACATAACTTGAACATCTGAAAATCATTTTTATTGTAACGAACCGCCTAACCTCCTGCCCCACTTATAGAGGAAACACGGCCGTCTTTTCTCCTTTTACGAGTGGTTTCCATTTCAGTCCTGCAACAACAGACTAGAAGCAATGAAAGACAGCGGGAGCCGAAGAGAAATAAAAAGGAAGAGGTTGCCGGACAGAGAGGGTTTACTTGACCTGGATATGAGAAAGTCTTTTCGACGCTGCATGTGTGTGTTCTTGCAGTGTTTTCCTTCAGGTTGATCTTTGGGGTTTTATTGGACTCTTCTTCCTGCCTTCCTCTCCGCTCCCCTTTCTGTTACTGTCTATAACATCTAATAAAAGCCCGGCTGCTAATTTGCTTCAGCGACTAAAATGACAGGGTTTTTATTAGACGCAGACTTTTAATGGGGACACAGGTTTCTATTCTATCTGAGTATTTAAGTGAGATGCTGACACTGAATGAAATATAGAAAGAAAAACTGTTTAAAAATTTTTTTTTCTGTTTATACATCAGGTACTTTCTCTCTGCTTCCAAGAAAGTCTCATGGTTTGTCATGTGTGGCGTTTGTAAATCAGTTTTTTTTCCTGATAGAAAATAATTACTTGATCACTGATGCTGTCTTACTGACAGACTGTCTTAGTGAAGACACTGAAGATACAAAAATTGAAAAGTTTGGCTTGCTTTCACCAAGCTACCACATTGCAAGTCAATTCTCACACACTTTCAAGGTCTTTCTGGTCTGCAGGTCTTCTGTCCCGATGAAAGTCTGCACACCAAAACATTGTAAATAAACTTTTCTTACTGCTGCAAGTGTACAAGATAGTGTGGAGTTCTTTGCTCAAGGTCTTTCCGGGTGAAACTCAGTGACTTAGAATTGGCATGTTGAGGGGATAAGACCCAGCACTATCTAAATTAGAGGCAAAGTCATTTTCTCCTGCACATGGCTCAGCGTCTGAGTCACTCTAGCAAAAACAACAGGAGTCCCGTCAGCTCACAGTGACCTCTGCTACATTCGTCAGCTAACGTCCAGTGTGCCACACTTGTTGTTAGGGATCTGAGTCACAGGCTAATAGCTGTTCTATTATTCAGAAACACCAGAGCAACTTGAGTTGGAGACAAGACGTAAACTAACTGACTCAAGGACACACGTCTTCTGTCTGTGTGGCTGTGTGTTGGAGGAGAAGACTGCTTGTACCTGTGTCACCAAGAGCTTTCAGCTGTGTGTGTGTGTGTGTGTGTGTGTGTGTGTGTGTGTGTGTGTGTGTGTGTGTGTGTGTGTGTATCTGTGAGTACATTCGGAGTACTCGTGTTCGCAGTGGATAACATCAGGTTGATTTTAACAGCAGAGTAGTAGAGCATTTATACTACAAAATCATTCTTTACTAAGAAAACAGGCTGCAGCACTGAGGCTTGTGCGACCGTACAATGCAATTCAAGATTCCTGCTGCGATTTTCAAACAGTGCACCAATCTCATTAACACCAGGCACACTTTGACTGCAGCATGTCGCCTGCGCGTGATGCTGCATAAATTTTCAGTTTTTGTATTATAAATATGCACATGTCAGGGAGCGCTGCAGCTGTGCCCAAAACTACCTAAACATGCAGTATGACATCTACGAACGGAAGTGTCCGAGAGTTAGTGTGCGTATTTAGTGTGCAAGCGGTAGGTAACAGATGTCTGCATTCGAATCAGCTCCATTCTGTATGTTTTAAGACGGCCTCACGCCCTCAAGTGCATGTTATAAGATCCAGTAGGTGTGTGTGCGTCTTTAAAGATCGCTGAGCTACATGAGTGGGCTTGTACCACAGGGTGTGCATTCACCATGTTCCTGTTGCTAAGGGCAGACCTACGAAGCTGATAAAGCTCTTTTCTTTAGCTTCAGGCTACAGATCTGAGTGAGGCTGCTTGGCTATGGTCTCACACTCCTCATTATCTAAAAGGAATTTACTGGATCACAAATCAAGATGTGAGTGCGTTAGAGCTTGTTGAAATACTGTGCTGTCAGGACACACTGTGAAAATGGAAAGCTACCAAAGCCTGTAAGTGCATGTCCAGGTCCTGACAGTGACATGAGTTGTGAAGTGTGTGTGTGTGTGTGTGGGTGTGGGTGTGTGTGAGTGTGTGTGTGTGTCTCCATGTCTTGGTGAGTCACGCATAGTCTGTGGGTGTGTGCGTGGTGTGCTGGACACATTTAAGATTTAAGCCTCCCCCCAAAACTACCTCACTTGCATAAATATGTTTCTGCCTGTATGCTTATTAGATCAAAAGCTGTTTACATTCACCAAAAACTACGTCATCTGCCCTTCAGTTGTTTAGATTCAGTCCGTTTTGTAATGTTACTGGAAGGCTGAGATTTGTGCTGCAGCTTGATGTGCACAGACAAGCTTTCTTGGTGCTCCAACCATATTTTATTTTACGTTGATTTATTCTTTCTACTGGGAAGTTTCTTTATGTTTTTGAGCTTCTTAGGAACATGGAGATTATCTAATGCCGTGACAGTGTCACTGGCAGACAGATGAGGAGATGCATGCAGCTGGATTGTGTCTGCTGCAGCTGTGTGTTTAGATAAGATCGAAACATAACCCCTCCTTCCTTCCTTCCTTCCTTCCTTCCTTCGTCTTGTTCTACAGTATTTTTTTACAGTCTTATTCTCTAATTCTGCACTTTTCTCTTCTCTCATTTTACGTTTTTGCATTCTCCTCCCTTAACTCCCTTAGCTTATTCTTCCTCTCTCTCTCTCTCTCTCCCTCAATCTATCAGTCTCTCCATCTCATTCTTCCCTCTGCTTTCCCCTCCCACTCTCAGCCAGACTGAGTGCTGTAGGGACTCTGCTGCTGGCAGCCTCCCAATCTGTTACATAAGAGTACCATCAGCCTCCCTGAATCACTGCTGGGCTAGGCCAGCCTCTGCCAGGCTACATATCTAGCTACCGTATTTTAAATACTGCTCAACAGCATAAGAGTCTGGCTGTGTGGGTTCAGATTACATTAGCATTTTAAATGACTGAAAGCGAGCTTATCATTTCTGGCTCTTGTCAGCCAGAACCCATCGCTAACGATACAACATCGCAGTGTAAGCTATTGTCATTATGCAAGGGTGGGGACGAAGAGGGATGTGATCTTTATCTGTTTTTGTTTACAAAGTCCGGGTGATGAAATCAGCCACAACCTCCCTGATGAGATTTCAGCCTGAGTCAGCAACCTTTTCTTGACCACTGTATAAAAATTATATATAATTAAATTATTCAATTTTTTTTTCTTTTTAGTCCAAGTGAAACATGAACACCTCCAATCAAGCTGTAGTTCCTAGGTGGTAACTAACTTTTCTCAGTCCCAGCAGTCAACACAGTTTCTTTATTGTGACAACAAACAAATCACTGTAGTGAAGTCAGACTCCGGAGGCTTCCTGTCTCTGGACTCGACAACCACACTGCAGGTTTTCAATTCAAAACAAACACTACAACAACCGACTGATCTGGTTGTAGATGCATGAATCAGTGAAAACAGCTGTAGTATGTGGCTGAAACAAAAACATGCAGACGCCACCATTAAATATCACTGTTGATTCTTCCTGAAGACAGTGCTGGCAAGAGCGTCTTGTTGCATTTACCATCTAAAATCTACTGTCTAGTCTCCTCAGTCGGAGACATAGTCTGTGTCATGATCTGGAACAAGCTGTTCTGACCGAAACGAGTAGGTCATTTCCACTTAAATCTGGAGCAGAGACTGTGATGCCTCTAACCCCCCCACCCCCCACCCCCCAA
>NW_019525516.1:770877-807559 GCF_002814215.2 Seriola lalandi dorsalis
GTGGGGGGGCCCCTGTCATTGCCTAAGAAGAGCTCACCTCATCAACCACACCTTTTGACCTGCTCCACCTATTCATCTGGTCAGGACGGCTCCTGTTCCCACTCCGCCTGTTCCCTTTCTCCTCGAGACCCTTTAAGTTCAACTCTTAAAAACTACATTTACACACTGCTGTACTCGCTGCATGCTTTATGCGCCTCTGACACAGACTTATGAAAGAAATGCTTTTACAGCATCACACTCGACATCATTATCCAATTTGGTAACATCTGGAGGGCTGCGGTTTATTTCTTCTTTTAATTGAAGTTTTCCTTTGTAGCTGCAATTATCTTCAGTGCGGTCTCAACGAGCTTCCAGTAAAACTGTGATCAAGCTTATCACTGTTTCCAACCCTAAATATCAGCAGGTTTGGTTGATAGTAAAAGGTATGTGTCACAGGAAAAGAATATTTAAAGTTTGTGAGTTTTTTGCAGCTGTGTAGCAGAGCAGCTATTCTCATACAAACAAATACACCAGCTCTTAAGACTGCTGTGTCAATACACCGAACATTTACTGACACATGCAAGAACTCACACCACACCTGCAGTCGGTTAAGTTCAGCTTAAGTTAGACTTCACAGTTAACTTTCAGTCACTGTCATTATTCTTCAAAGACATAAAAGCAGAAAAACAGCGCACTGAAATGGATATTACCTGACTGGATAGTCATATCCCTCTGCACCATGCTGAAGGGGAAGCTTCACCCTCCCGGCAAGTTTAGCGACTCACACTCCCGACACATGCAAAGTTAACAGTGTGGAAAAAAAAACACAACAGCGGTAGAAGGCTGAAGAGAAGTCCAGCAAGAGAAAAGCCACATAAAAACACGTTTTCCTCTCACCGGCAGCTGGTACTCCACAGGTAGCAGCGCACCTCACATTCCCTTTCTCTGGATTGTCTGTCTACGAGTGTGTGCACACCCCGTCAGAGAGGGCGTGTGTAGGTCTGTGTGCCTGTCCCTTATTGCGCCTTGGATAACAACAAGGTCCACCCATGGGTTTCCAGACTCTCTGTGGCAACACCTTTTTTTCCCTCCTGCTCATGTGAACTTTTTTTTTGAGCTCCTCTGAAAAATAAATAATGAAAAAAAAAAACTTTTGGTCTCTCTCTCCCTCTCTCTCTCTCTCTCTCTGTCTCTGTCTCTCAACCAGTTTGGAAGTAAAAACTGAAAAATAGAAAACCAAGCCTCACCTCCTTAAACACAAGTAACACACACCCCCTTTCTTGCTTTCCATTTTCCCTCGCTTTCCTTCTGTTCCGTCTCTGAGAAGTTATGCAATACTGCCATTTCAGACATGACCTCCTCCTCCTCTTCTCTTCCCCTTCCTCCTCCTTCTTCTCCTGCCTTGGCAACCCACACTCCCACACTCAAACTAGCTTCTCCACCTCGAAGTTTTGAATGATCTGAATCACATCATTAAAACAACCGTGATCGCCTTTTGTTTGCTGTGGGACAATTCAGTGGCATGTTTGTGACTGGGAGGACAGGAAATGCAAACTGCTTCTTAAGGCCATTCTCTGGTGTCAGTTATTCTTGAATAAAAGCTGACTCTCTCTCTCTCACACCCACACACTTGCACACCAGTACACAATGACCTAAGCATTTGTCTCTCATCCTCATCCTGAAAAACATGTCACCTCTATATATACACTATATATATATACACACAAACACACACACACACGTGTTTAACAATAAATCTGCAGCACTCGTCTGTTACTGAGGAAGGAAACGTGTGCAGTAAAGAGATTGCATAACGTGTTGTCAGAGATAAAACTTTGATAAGCTTTACTATGTGGGCATTCCGCACTGTTTTATCGCCACAGATGTTCTGTATGCATATAGAAATTCACATGCCATGCATCTCCCCAGTGCTCTGAAAGCATCTTCGTGCTACATTAGCTGCAGGAGTACCTGCAGCAACACGTCTGTTTCTGGCTAGAAGAATGAAGTGTATAGGGAATAGGCCAATAAGAGCAGGGGTTGTTTAAATTTGGGAGTGGTGGCCTGAGGCTGTGTGAGAGAGTGTGTGTCTTTGTGTGTTTCTGTGAGGTAAACACAGTCCTGTGACTACTCGTCACTGGCCCGTTCTTAAACATTTCTTAAATGATGTAAACATTACCTGAAATATTGGTCATGTATATAAATACAGTTTCCTCTGCTTTTATTAATTCTATTGCAGTCTATGGTTACAGCTGTACAGTGCTTCAAGTTCTGTTTCTGCTGTAGATTTTTATTGTATATATATTTATTATGCATTATATATGCACTGTTCAAACCCCCCCCCCCCCCCAAAAGATGGTAAATCATTCACTGGTCTAACCTTGCTTAACCTTCCTCTCCTGACAAATCAACAGCAGGTCCACCAACCCTGTCTCCATAAAACCGGGTAACCAACGCCTAGCTTGGAACAATGGCCAGGGTGGCTGAGTCTTCCGATATGGCAAGGTGTGTGTTTGTGTGCAAGTAACACTCACGCTGTGCCAGGGCTGACCAACGTGCCGATATCTCGCTTATCTAACAGACTGTGTCACATTGTGTCTGACTTGGTGGCAGAAACATTCAGACAGTTTGTCATGTTGAAGAGATGAAGTCAAACAAACCAAAGTGCACCTACTTTTCTGTGGGTGTGATTATATTTGTTTTGTTTTTCCTGGATGCTTCCCCCCCGAATCATGTTTAGAGCAGTTTAGTAGAACCACGTCAGGACAGGAGATGGTGTGGCACTAAATAACTGCAGTAAGTCAATTGAAAATGTGAGTGTTAATGTTTTACCTTCCCAGTTGTCGTGTGTTATTTTAGATGTGATGACATAATTTGAAGGAACAGGAAACAACCTAAAAAACAGACTTTATGGATGGCTAACAGATGTTTACATCTGTTAGCCAGCAGTTGTTGGTTCTTGGAACAAAACATAACAACATGAACCATGGACTAACTTTAATCTGATCTAATGATTGTTGTAGCTGTGAGAAACCCCCATCATAATGTGCCAGAGCTTAAAGCGACACCTTTCAAATTTCTTGTTTTAGCCAACAAGTCGAAAACCAGGAAGTAGTTCATTTATGAGGAACGACAACTTTCAACAAGGTAGTTCAAAGTGCTTCATGTCATATATACAAAGGCATACAGTGATATACAAACGAGCACCAAACCCATCTGAGAAGCTAGAATCAGCTAATGTTTGACATTTCTCCCTGAAAAATTACTTCAACAGTTAATTAATTATCAAAATCGTTGCTAGCTAATGTTCTGTTGATCAACTAATGGATTAATTGACTTATAATTTCAGCCCTGTGCGCCAATATTCACCCGTTACTCATTAACATTAGAGAGAGGATGTTATGCTTAACTTCCAAAGACTTGAATCAGATTATTTTATGTCAACAAAAACTCATGTTAGACAAACTCTGTCCATTAGACAAGTGCTTGTGACTTTTATTTGTAGGGTCTGATTCACTTTGGCAGTGTGAACCTTAACAAACCAAATACATAAATGCAGCGAACTCTAGTTCCCCACAGCGATTCAGCCCAAGGGAAGCCGATGCACGTTCCTCTGCACAGAGAGCCAAGTGGTTTAAGCTAACTCCAGACACAAAAAGGCCTACAGAGTCTTAAGCAGCAAATGTGCAGCACACTCTAATCTACTGTAACAGGAGGTCAGCACAGAGGAGCAAGCCAATTAGGTACAGCATCTTCTTTACTCCCTTCTTTCTGGAGACTTCAGTGCACACAGCCTTCTGTACACACACTGTACGTACACACAGACACACACACACACACACACACACACACACACACACACACACACACACACATACACACGCACGCACCTTAGCACTTAAATCTCTATGTCTCTCTTGCCTTTGAACGCCCTCTGTGGTGAGGTAAGCTCTCCACTGACAAATGAACAAGACATACAGACACATCTGACATTTAACTTCTGTCTCTCAGATAAGTGGTTTTTCCCACTTTCTACTTAGCCTCAACTTACGTAACAAGTTCTACACGCACACTTTTTTTTTTAGTTTGGAGGAATTTATGTTGGAAACAGGCCACCTGCGAAGGATGAGTAGTGCAAAGCCAAAATATTCACTTGAGATGGAAGCAAGATCACAGGCCTGCAAGGTCTGTAAAGTGATGGAACAGTGTTTGCTGCACATTCGCACAGTAGCTCAGACAAAGAACTGTTCCTATAACCGGGGGGGGGGGGGGGGGGATCTATAAGTACAAGCTTGATGTTGTAATCACCCAAATACAGTAGTGAACAAAGCGGACAGTTGTGACAAAATGTAGTTCGTCTGTGATTTCTTAAGTTTGCGTTACAAAATCGGGTCACGAAAGAGCCATGAGTAAGTCGGTAGGCCAAAAGGGCAACATGCACAACACATAGAAAATGTCCCCACATGACTGCTACACTGCAGTAAACATACACATGAAAAGTTATGATATGTGGGACACAAGAATAGAGCTTTCACTGATAAGCAAAGTAACCAGGCCGTCTGTCCTACTCCTTACCAAACGATGGCTGTTATGTAATGTATTATTTGTCAAACAAAAAAAGGAATAAGAAACTTTTTGAAAAATTATGTAAAAAAAAAAACAAGTGCTGTAGACTTGTAGTTTTCAAATGTCAATAGTGTTTTCATATTCATCTGCCTGAGGATGTGTTGAAGTCAAGAAGAGCTTTGCATCAAAAACACACAGAGAAGTTATTCTGGAAGCCAAAACACCCTACAGTAGTTTATACTATCCTTGTGAAATTAACAGTAGCGTTAAGATCTTAGCTAAATCGTGTGCTTACTCGTATTTCATTGGACATAACAGTTCGTGCCTCAAGTTTGACTCAGTAAAAACCTGAGCCAGGACGAACATTTTTTGCTGAAAAAGACTTCGAGTGCCGGCTTCTCTGACCAATCCATCCAAAACCCATCACACCAAAATGTGACACTAAAGTCCTGGAAAGAAGCATGCATCACCGCCTCACCGTTCTTGCGCTCCTGTAGAGGCAGCAGGTTGGGCGCAGGCTGAAGGGACAGCTCCTGAAGCTCATTGGTCACTGACTCGCTCTGAGGGCTCGGGGCTGAGCCTGGCGTCCCAGCCACTTCCATGCTGCCAGGACTCGGCTCCTCCCCTTTCTGTGGGTGTAACGTTGCCAGGGTGATGGAGAGACCTGTGGCAAATTGTAAAATATTAAGTTTTGTTTTATCTCAATGTCTAATTAAGAACATTAGTGCAGCATGTATTACGTGGCATTATCTGACAGGTAAGCATCTTATAATTTAGCTATGGAGCACATACGATTGCTGACTAATTTTTGTCTTGATGCAAAATGGCAAACATCAAATCATCACAGCATCAACCTTCAACACATTTTACACACATCCTGTGGTACTGTCATTGCGTCTAGTCTTTTCTAGCCGTGTGCCAGTTCACAAGGATGAAATACAAAGATGCAACTATGAAAATGAGCCGTGGCTTTTACTGCTATCTCGAACAGTATGACACCAACACAAGTGAGTCACTTTTGTAGTTGTAGGTGTAGGCGAAGGTATATATTGCTCTTTCCAGTGTAAAGTGTGGTAACATTATACGGTAAATTGTATGAATGTAAGTAAATATACCCTTAGCTCTAATCTCTGAAGCAGCCCCTCCCTTTTTTCCACCAGTGTTACATGTTGAGAAATTTAATACATCGGATTGTCTTTATTGGCCAATCAGAGCTGAGTATTCTACAAAGCAATGGAGTAAAACATAGAGATAAATGGTACCCGGGGCACTTTTACAGGCTGCAACAAGCCAAAAAGTTATTCCCAAAAGAAAACAGAGCACCTTTCTCTCTCTCTCTCTCTCTCTCTCTGTGTCTCTCTCACAAGCAACTGCAAAACGAGGAAGAATGTGAGGTTGCAGACTGGGGGATTAAATCAGCCATCAGGGAAGAATTTGCATGTTTGAGCTTTTACGATTGTTGCTGTGGCCGCTGCTTTAGAAAGGCAGAACTCTCTTTTTTTTCCCTTTCACTTCTTAACAACCTCAGTGTGATTTCCATATATTTAACCTCTCTGACAAGTTGCCCTCAGAGTTGGAGCTACTTCATAAAGGAAGTTATAAAAAAAAAAAAGCATGTGTTTTTGTCTGTGTGTTTGTGTTTTGTTCTGTGTCGTCTGGCTGCAAGACAAATTCGCTCCCTCTGGGAAAAAGAGAGGGAATTTTCCAATTTGAAGTGGGGCTTAATGTGGAAAAGGTTGACTTGAGTGAACAACACAAATCAGAGTTTAACTGATTGATAAAGCCAACCCAGAGCAAAAGAGGCCTGGCTTAATAACTGCAAGTTCATGACTTAAAGGAAGACTTCAAAAGTTTGGGAGAAACGCTCCTGCACTTTCTTGCTGAGCGTTGGATGAGGAAAGGTGTATGTGTGTAAATACAAAGCTGCAGCCAGCAGCCAGTTAACTTAGCTTAGCACAAAAACCGGAAACAGCTAACCTGGCTCTGTCCAAAGGTAATCCACCTACCAGCACCTCTAAAGCCCACTGATGATCACGCTGTATCTCTCTCGTTTAATCCGTACAAAAGATAAAAAATAAAAACCTGAATAAATGACAATTTGCTGTTTTACGGATTAAAACAAACAAGATGCAACATACATTTACTTTAAAACACAGACCCAACAAATGTGTACTTTAAAAAATAGGAAAATCACAGGTATTACTCGTCTTCACTAGTCTATTACTAGTCTAAAAGTCTTCAAGGAAAAAAAACTATTATTACTTTGGAAAACATGAAATTGTTGATCAAAAACATGTCAAGAAATATGACAACCTTTTATATTGAATTATTGCCCAGGCCTATTTCCACCATGTTTACACCAACTTTGACATGTGTTCACAGCACCGCAGTAATGAGGGACTGCAGGGGAGGAACATTAGAGAAAACATTGTGCTTCAGACTGGCAGGTGTATTTGTTATACAAACTGGTTAAGCATGAAACCTAGCTAAGCCTACACACAAACCCGTCTGAGATTAAACTGTCTGAAGGGATATGTTTCCATTGTAACTCGCATCAAATTTATTTACACCTGCTTTATGGAAGATTTTCCTGATTTACTGGAGTAAGCCTGGTGTAACTGGTTATCTTCCTTTATGAAACACTCCTCTGGGCCGAGCAGGCCCAGTAACTTGGGCACCCAATCACTAATTGCTGTTTACAAAGGCAGACCTGCTGCTATGCTGTGTGTTGGTCTTTCTCTTGCTCTCTCTGCAAATATGTGTTTTCTAGCTGTGGGGTTCTGATGGGGATTCTGTCATTACTGCACAGCGGGGCCGAAAACAATGAGGCAGTGTTGTCTGAGATGTCACTCTTCTCTCTCACAATCAAATGCCGGCGCACACATGTCTGAATAGCGGCACACTAACCACATGATGCTCTAAATGTTCACTTTATGTCGCTGGCCTCAGGCTGTCAGGATGCAAGTCTTATCATGTCAAATTTAAAACATTAAAGACCTATGCAATGCTTGTTAGCATATGATACAAATTACATTTTTTAACTACATATTCAGAGTTATCCACAAGCGCCAGTTTCAAGTCGCATCACTGTCACTTTTTAAAACCTTATAAACTGTAACTTTTAAACAAATGAAGGATTTTAGTCACTGGATGTCATCAGAGAAAGAAGCTGAGTGAACAGCCCTTCCTGACGTCCTATGTCTGCCTAACATGAAAATACAGTGTGATGAGGACTTATTAAGCAATGAAGCACTTTATTTATGTGCCTGCTATACACAGTAATGCAAAACATTGAGGAAATCACAGTCCTTTCGCATTTGTTGCTCCATCCTGATTAATGCCAGCGTAACTAACCAATCAGCAACATTCAGCGCTGTACGCCACACCTTAAAAACTCCTGAACCTTCATAAGGTACTACACTCCCAGCAGGGATCTTTCTCGAGGTAAAACAATCCCCCCCAAGAACTTAATTTAGACGCTGGTTCCTCCGCTAGAAATGCAGGTAGGGAAACTGAGTTCCTCAGAAGGTTCATATTCCCCAGGGAAAGTTCCTGCGGTGAAAACACATCTAATAAAGACATTTCAGTCAGTAGCAAACAACTACTGAGGTTCAATACCCAGCCATACTACCCTGTGAGCTTGTTGAAGTTCTCTCATTTTTTCTCCCCCAAGTAGTAATGATAGATTTGTCAATTTGTTGCATGGATTTCAGAGTAGCATTATTTTGTATGGGATGATATATTTAAACCTAAATTAGTATCTGTAATAAAGACATATTAAAATAAATCTTAGTAATCACCATCCTGTTTACTTATTATGCCATCTGATATCCTTCAGTCAAAGAGTTTGCCATTGTTCTGTCATGTCCCGACAGTATCAATGAGCAAATCCTCTGGTATATCTGCTTATCTTACTCGCCTACTGCCAAGAAGAACACTAAGCTAAAGCATACAAAATTGAGTCTTGCGTGTACGACAACCTTGAAAATCACGTTACAAAATGTTAACAGCCAAAGCAAGTGTAGCAAGGAGAGCCACGAGTGTCTCCGCTAAGACTGAGAAACAACAAACCAGGAAATTGATCTAGAAAGGGAAGGACATAATATGGCAGTGAAATCCAGTGGTGCTAAAAACGCAGGTCAGACGGATGCAGTATTACAAAATATTTCTATGGGGGAAATTACACAGTACTTTGACAAACACTCGATAATGCATTACTAGTATCTAGGACACAGTGTATGCTTAATAATGGTGCAAGCTACTGTGTTCTCACGGTGACATGTTATCTCTGATTCATGCAGAACATCACTATGAAATGCATACCTCCTGTCAGCAAGATGCAATGAGATGAGAAAGTATATGTGGGTTTATATTTCTGCAGTGTATACAGCGATGCCTAAATAATCTCACCTAACAGAGCCCTGGACACTACAGTGACCTTGATCTCAGGTTTTGCATAGTTAAACAGATGGCCTCTCAGAGATGCTCACTGCAACTTCAGTTGCTTCATCCTTTTTTTAATAAAAGAGTGCTGCTGTTCGAACATGCAGTGTTTACTGTTCAGGTGCAATGCATTAAGCAGAGATACTAAGTACTCCAGCATTCCTCTCCACACGCCCACACTAGCCTGTCAGATATTATCACAGTTACACTGGCACACACAGAGGTACACACCTGCTGACAGCCATGCTTTCTTCACTATCAGACACAGGAAAACCACTACCAAGAATTGCAACACCTTCTCAGATCGCAGCAGCCAAGTAAAGGATGTAGTTTACTACTCTGGCATAAACTAGGCCAGATTAGGAACTAGGCTTGCTGCTTACCTGTTTTACAAAATCCTGAAGGGGCGTTTTCCCATCTCAGAAGGACAGAGCTTCGATCGGTTCTGTTAAAGAAAAGAAAAAAGCAAAACTTCAACAGAGAATAACTGTGTTTTTTATCTATTTCCCTGCCAAACCAGTTTAACTGTTCCAGTCCATTGCTTTGCTCTACTACGGATTATGATGGTGAGCAGCAAAACTATTTGTACAACTGTGACCATGTGAAAAAGGCTCTTGTGTAACGAATAGAGGAGGTTGAACAATAATCATGAGAACTCATAATAAGGTTTAGACGAATCCACGCTGCAGGAGGCCTCTCCACTGATGTCATGGGGCAGCAGCCTACAGCTGTCACTGTCCAAAACAGACAGACTGCTAAGCTATTGTTAGCTTGTCTGGGTGGGAGTTAACCTAAACAGTCTAGACATAAGTGAGACTACAATGTAAAATCGCACACACACACACGACTTAATGAACGCGAAAAGGTTACCAACAACAGATTGACGTACTTATTTCTAGCGCTGACTACACTTATAACCGGTTCGGCTCCCCTCCTCACCACAGACAGCCAGACACCCCAAGTTAGCTAGCTACCGTTAGCATGCTATAACAGCCAGAGCATTGCAGCTAACCCGCTAGCTAGCTTGTTCAGCGCAGTCACGTCTGTCTGTCAAGCTGGGGTTTCGTGTCAAACAAACACAAAACAAACTAGTTGCTCTGAAGCTATCTATTTAATGTGTGTATTTTTTTTTTTTTTTCGCTTACTTATCATGGTCGCCACTTGTGTGTTGTGTCTGTAAGGATAAACGGCTTTGGCATCACACTGCCACTTCCGAATCACAAAGGAAACTTTAACCGGAAAACCCTCCTCTGCGTGGGACGCAAAAGCCACTTCCTTCACATCACCTTCCTCACCAGTTCCCCGCCGCTCCTTCTTCAGCGGGAGACAGTAAAGCGGAGTCCTGTCCGTCAAATGTCAGACATAATGCTGTCTCCAATACAATATGTATGTTTTTTTTAACTTGAGGAAACGGAGAGAGTAAATAAGAGGTGGAGGTATGCAGTACTTAAAGCTGGAGATACCGCCTCTTGTACGATCTTTGTCTCCACCTAGTGTTGAACTACATGTACTGCGAGAGCTACAGGTTTGTAAATCACTGTTGACAACCCAAGTTCATTATTTATCATTTTTCTACAACGATAAATAATGATAAATATGCATTTACTGGTTATCACGTCAGATTACTGACTCAGTTGCACTTTCATTACTTTACATACAGGTGTGTTGTTACTTTGACAAGGTATCCAGGTGAGCAGCACCTCAGTTGTGTTCTGACCTTTTACAGTTGAATGTTACAATGCATTGGTCTTCTGTAGTGTGGTTTACTGTTTATGCTTTCCAACATTAAAGTGTTAACTTACTGCATTTGTAATGATTTATTTTGGATGTGATTGACATGTGTAATATTTATTGTCTCGAATAAAAATTCTGTGGTAGATGCACAGAATAAAAAAGTGCATTTAGATTTTGTCTTATAAATACACACATGACTACAGTGTGAAGTTAGACCACTTTACATTATATTTAATTCCTTGTTCAATACACCCTTTTCATTGATATTTGAAATATTTAAAAAGCTTTAATTTAATGATCCAGATTTTCCTTATAATTTCTTAGGAAGTTTTTTAGGAACTTAAACCTCATTTTCGACTTTGTTAGTCGTGTTGTGTTTGCTGACTTGAAATGGCATTGTATACATTCTTGTAAACAAATAAACAGTTTCAGGTACAACGTCTGACTACTTTATTTAGTTCAATCTTTTAATAAATCTAACAACTTTAATACCTAGTTTAATTTTTAGTAACATAAGCTAGACATACTGAAAAAAACTTTTGATGTTATTAAAGTAAATTAAAAAAAATGACATAGGACAATAAATCAAATATGATTAAAAAAAAATGTTAGTGTATTTGGGTGGTTTGTATACATTTGGTGCATAATAGTACTTCGATATAATACAAAAGAAATATGAACTAAAACGTCACCTTAATTTAAGTGGGAGAACTCAGTTGAATGTGTGATTTAAATAATAATGAATAAATAATTCACACAGAGAATGATGGAACATTCCACAGACTCACTATGACGCTGAGAGAATGATAGAATTATATGTCACAGCTGAACAACCAGACTTTATAGCTGCAGATTTCAGCCTCGATATCAGTCTGTTTGCACCTCTCCAGTGTTTAAATGTACGTCTGATTCGGAATAACAAGTACTTTAAGTTGTTTTTTTAATCTCTTGACATTGACCTGGATTTTCACTCATTCTCGGTTTTTCCGAGCATAAAAGTAAGAAGTAAGTTACCAGCAGAGCTGCAGACCTCACACTTCATATGTAAGTTTGATCAATTATAAGTGAATGCTTATTAATACAAAGAGGGAAGACAAGTGCATGTGCTGACAGAACAACAGCATCAATGTATAATATATATATGATATATAAAAGTGTATAACTGCATCAGTATGTGTCACTGATGATTGTTCCTCTGTCTTTCTACCATTTTCCAGTCATGGTGCGAAGAAGTCATCGTCTGATAGAAGCAGGGTATTATACAGAGTGGGGAAGTCCAGGTATTTCCTACAGGGAGATTTTATACAGGTAAGTCGTCGCGGTGTTTGTGTGTTTTCTGCATGTAAACCTGCTGTGTGTGTGTACGACGCTCTCAATCGTCACAAACGCCAGTCTTTTCTAACTTCTACTGTATCTTTTAGGATCTTCAGCAGACGGAGAGGCCGTCGCCGTCTTCACCGCAATGCACACTCTTTGAACAACATGACGGAGCACAATCAGGATCATATTGGGAATGACGCCACAGAGACACATAATACCAAGACCCATGAGACATCTGTTACTGGGACACAGACCAGAAGAAACATCAGTAAGGACTGCCTCTCACCTGTAACCAAGGCACTTTATATGAGAAAGACCAGTTTCAGATATGTTTTTACTTTGTTATCAAGCTCTAAACACCCTGTTTGTCCTTCTCTGTGGTCACAACAGTGAGTAGCTTATCTGCGAAGAATGTCAGCTGCTTTTTCCTCAGCCTCCTTTTGGCTTTTGGTGAGTGCTTTAACAATTCCTGCTACAAACAGTCATTTCTAGAACATGAGTAAAACCTAGAACTGAGAGCTTCCTTGCTAATGAAACTAAAGTTTTTAACCTTCTTCTTTTGTGTCTATCAGAAATAACAGACATGCATGTTCAACTAAAAAAAACCCTAGAGGAAGTGCAATCACTTAGACAGCAGATAAACATGCCTGTTCATCTGGCAGACACAATACCTAACTTTGCCTTAGAATCGCAAGGTAAGAAATCTTTACCATCTTCATCTGTGTCATCATGATTCATACGTGTGATTTATAATAGAATATATTCGGTTGATTTCTAATTCTGTACGTTTTCCCTCGGTTGTGTCTGCAGGTGCCACAGTTTTGCACAATTTATCTACAGATACATATTGGCCTCTAAAACACATAGGACTAATGTGGGATAGAATTTTTCACTGGGACTATTCGACCAAAAGACAGCGACAAGTGATTCAGGTAGGAGTTACACAGCCACAGTCATAAAATGCTACATTAACAGTGATTGATTTACCGTGTATTGTAATTGCTCTTTTGCAACTTCTTGTATTTAATATAAAATTATTAAAGTTTATGAACTGTTGACACTGAAACGTTTGATTTCCTGCCCATCAGGGACACACATCATTACATCCTGGACAATGCTGGTGCTTTTCTGGGGACAATGGACATTTATTCATCTCACTGTCCCACCCGATCTCCATCACTCATGTGACACTTGGCCACATAACAAAAAGCCAGTCGCCTTATGGCTACATCGCAAGCGCACCGAGGGAGTTCTCTATCTACGTAAGTTACACATTTTCTCTCTTCATCCTGAAGACGTCCTCGTATTATTGCTCCCACAGTGCAACTCAAATCAACTGATCTCTGTGTCTCTTCATCTTTCAGGGAATGAGGACCGTGGATGAGGAAGGGTCCTATTTGGGAACACTGGCTTATGATCAAGACGGTGCAGCATTTCAGACCTTCAAACTGCCAGTAAGTATGACATGTGTGATACAGTACAGCTCTCATGCACATACGTTTCTTTTAATCGGTCACATTCAAACACATTGCAAAAGTAGAGAATGGCTTTAACTGTGCTCTACTGAGAACAAAACTTCTTCCCACCATTTTCATGGCAGAAAACTGCTTCAGCTGAACTAACTATAGGATAGACGTAGAGCTGCTATTAATAACAGATGCAAAGCATGTAAACACCATGTGGTCCACACAGATGCCAGGAGCACCTGCTCGTCTTTATCAATGTTCTCCCTCCTGTTTCCTTCCAGAATCCAGACAGTGGTGTCTTCAGATATGTGAAGCTACAGATTGAGAACAACTGGGGAAACGTTGACAACACCTGCCTCTACAGCTTCAGGGTTCATGGTGAACTCCCTGTATAACTGTAATTCTTTTCTCTGAGTGTTTTGTTTTTCTCAATAAATGCATTTATCATTTATCCATCTTGCTAAAGCACAAACTGGTCAACAAGTCTAGTAACAAGTCTTTCTACGGTAACGTCAACACATACTTTCCTTTTTTTTTTAATTTAGATTAATGAACTAGAGGTGTTTTTTGGCCAAAATAATATACATTGTAAATAATTTTGAGCAATTAACAACAGGGGGATGGATTCACATCTTAACAAGGTATCAGACTTGAGAATAAGAAAAGTATATTCCCTATAGTGTGTTTATCTGCAATGGCTCAGCACTTCAGCTAGCTGTTTGCTGTTTAAAATTTTTTATGTTTAAAAGTTTTTTGCTCTGTAGCATTTTGACCTATCATTTCCTCCATTTCCTTTCACAAGATACGCTGCAGGGTATATACAGCAGCCTTTTCAACCCCATTAATCCATGATTAATTTACACGTTACAATAAATTTACTCTTGCCTCACCTATCTTCAACCACTAAAGATGAACTTCTTGTCATGTGTTAATCCTCATTGAATAGCATTACAAACTGGGAACTTGAAAGATGTGGGCGTTTCCCCGGCAGGTAGCGTCCAATGAAATCACGCTTTAGTTATATTATGGGAAATGTAGGATGCAGTAATTTTAGAGCTTCACCAATAGTGGCAAAAAAGTCTGGATATCAACAACTGTTTTTGACCATTCTTGTTTTTAATCGGTCTCTCTCTTGAGCACCCTAGCTTTATAGACGTGTAATATTAAATAAAAAATAATTAAAGTGTTGACACCATAATTGTATGACAGAAAATTCTGCATTTCCTTAGCAAAATATTATCTAAAATGCAAAAATGTGCCGTTCAATGTGCGAGTCCATGTAAAATAATATACAATTTGTAACGTGCAATAGACTTTATATTAAATTACTTTGAAATTACAGTATTTTTTTTATTTATTTATTTTTAACAAAGCGCCTTTTTGTTTTTGAGGGCCTGCTTCTTAAATAAACTGACAAAGTGTTCAGTCAATAACGGTGAAAAAACAGAACAAGAACTGGCTCGAGGGAGTGACCGCTCAAACCGCATGAAACCACATCCCTCACTAACCACCGAATATATTTCTATTTCCCCCGATCTTCCCTTACTATACTGCATTCATGGTGTTGTCTGCTAGTCACAAGGTTTCGTGAACTTTTCCCGTGTTCCCACAACCTCCCTACTACGCCTCGCCGGCTACGGCAAGCGAAGAGGGTCCGTTCTGTTTAAGGCTTTCCGGTTTCCCAGTGTCAACATTTGGACTGAGACGGAGCGCTGCTGCGGAGCAACGACGATGTCGGAGCAGGAGTCTCTGAGGTGCTCCAGTGCCAGAAACCGTGGAGGCGTCCAGAGGGTTGAAGGAAAACTGCGAGCCAGTGTAGAAAAAGGGGATTACTATGAAGCACATCAAATGTACAGGACTTTATTTTTTAGGTAAGACATCGTTTCGTGATCGTAGATGCAGTTGTATATAGTCATTTGGCTTTGGGGCCTGCCTGTTCCAGATCATTCTGCTGTCAACCTTGCTGCTCTACCTGCCCGTTTGTGATTGGTTGAATTTCACCACGGACCCACCCACTGATGTTGTTCCGTCTGTTTGTTTGGACAGCTGTGCTGTCGATCTACGGCTACCTACGGATAGTTGGTTAGCTACGTGTTAGCAACATAGCTAACAGCTAATGATAGCCGAAGCAGTTAGCTTGGCTGCTAACGCAAGACAGCCAGACAGGCTTGAGTTTGTGTGCAATCGGTAAAGATATTTCACGTGCTAAATAACCGAATATAGGGGATTATCGTTTTGCCAACCGCCGTTGTCTAATAAACATGTTTGCTGAAGCTGTCCAGCTGTGTTAGCATTTAGCTAGATAGCCACACTGCACCACCGCAGTCTGGGCTGTGATGGCTAGACATGTTTTTGCTTAATACATTTGTTTTCTCGTAATTTATAACTGGCAATGCTTATATGATCACAGGTCAGATTTGTAGAATCTAGGATGAGCCTAGTCATGGTTGGTCTATTTTCCAGTGTATGTGTTTCAATGAGGAACATTCACACCCTTAATGGTGTAAATCTGCTCCAAGGGACCTGGACGCTGTTGGGGTAATGAACAGATTAGTTGTGCTGCCAAACTGGCTGGATATATACCTCCAGTATAGTTTATTAGACAAGATGATTTGCTCTAATCCAATCCAATTAAAGACAAACCTTCTCCATACCACTGAGGGATCACTAGTCATGACTAAAAGTCATAATTGCAGTATCTACTCCTGAAATCCTGCCACACATGCAAAATACTGCAGCTGGCCTGTGGGCTTAAAGAAAGTTATTATATTCATTGTTCCCTTGTTGTGTATGTCAAGCAAAACCAGCGTGCATGTATCTAATAGTCTCAAAAGATGCAAACAGCTCGTGGCGGTCTCGACAAGCAGATAGTTTAACCTAATATGTAATGCTAACACTTCTGTCTTCCATCAGGTACATGTCACAGGCAAAACATGCTGAGGCCAGGGAGCTGATGTACAATGGCGCTCTACTCTTCTTCAGCTATAACCAGGTATATGCAACACTTGATTTCTGTTAGCCTTTATATAGTTACTGGTAGAAATCAGAATTTTGTGTACTTGTAGCCAGGAATTTCTGTTTTGCAACCTAAGAAGCAGTTGGGTTGTGAATTCATAATAGATTGATTGAAAAGGCACCGTATTCCTGAAAATACAAATATAGATTGCAAAATATATAATTTGTTCTGTTTCACCTGCAGCAAAACAGTGCAGCAGACCTGTCCATGCTGGTGCTAGAAGTGTTGGAGAAATCTGAGACAAAAGTTGAAGATGAAATATTAGGTGAGTAGCAACCTTGAGCCTTTAAATTACACCAATTCATCTACAGTCCTATCTGAGCTCTGCAGGCGGTTTCTTCCTCCTCATGGCTTGGGTTTTTGCTCTGATATGTATCGTCAGCTGTGAGACCTTTTTATATAGACTGGTGTGTACCTTTCCAAATCATGTCAAATCAATTGAAATGACCACGGGTGGACTCCAGTCAAGGTGTAGAAACCTCTCAAAGATGATCAAGAGAAATGGGAGGAACCTGAACTAAATTTCAAGCATCATAGCAAAGTGTCTAAATACATGTCAATGTGATATTTTAGATTTTCCTTTTTAATACATTTGCAAAAGTTTATAAAATTCTGTTTTCACTGTCATTATCGGGTATTGAGTGTGAATTGATGAGGGAATTATTTTTTAATTATGGCACAAAGCCGCAACTTAACAAAATGTGAAACAATTGAAAGGGTCTGAACACTTTTCGAATGCACTGTATAAAGCCAATACAGTTCCACTTTTGATTGGCCTTGATCCTGTACTGACCTGCTGGATCAATTTGTGACATTTCCTCTTTACATAATCACTGATAAATGCTGCCGCCTTAGATTATCATGACAGTCATTCAGTCCAGCTTCCTGGAGGACGGCACTGCGGGACTTTTCACATAAGAATCCTCTGATGTTGTCGGGGTTGACTGTGTGTTTGTTGAGCAGAAAGCCTGGCTAAGCTGTTCAGCCTGATGGACCAGAACTCCCCGGAGAGAGTAGCGTTTGTTTCCAGAGCCTTGAAATGGTCCACAGGAGGGTCCGGCAAGTTGGGTCACCCAAAACTACACCAGCTGCTAGCTGTCACCTTGTGGAAAGGTAATCAGTTAATCATTCAATTTTATAATGTGTAGGGGATAATAACAAATGCTTACCACAAAGGATAGTTGAGAACCTGTAACCGTTAAACCAGTATTAAGTCAGTCATAACAAGCCTAATATGTGAATCCACACAACAGCAGCACCATGATGCTTGTTGACACACATCAGCTTAGGCCACCGTCCACTCTCTCAGCAAGTGGCTGGTGTTTGTGCTTCTTTCTACCACACCAGCTGCCGTGAGCACAAGTGAATGTCATAATAGCCACAATATTGACATTTGTGTGTTCAGAGCAAAACTACAGTGAGTCCCGTTACCACTTCCTGCACTCGTCTGATGGGGAAGGCTGCGCACAGATGCTGGTGGAGTATTCAGCGTCACGAGGCTTCCGCAGTGAGGTCGACATGTTTGTGGCGCAGGCCGTCCTACAGTAAGTGTCACTCCTGCACTCTTATAACATACTGCCCGTCTTTTTATATATCGTCACAGTGTAGAAATTGAAAAGTCAGTGTCTCAAATGTCAAACCTCTAATCTGTAAATGAGTGCAGCAGTTGTCTGTAATGTCCAGTAACTGTAAATGTAAATGTGATCCAAGCCGCTTATTAGATTTACGGTATAGACTTTGAATTCAGGATCTGTGTGTGCAGGGGAGAAAGTGGCACTGATACATCGTCTTTCAACATGCCAGCCTGCAGACATATCCATTTCCTGTTTGTCAGCAGTTTGATTAAAGTGTCTTTGAAAATCTGTGTTTATTTTCTCTCTGCTTTCCTTCATCCTTTGTGTGTGTGTGTCACACTTTCTGTCATGTTTTCTTTCCCATCCTTATCTCCTTTTTGTTCTTACTGTCTGTACTATTTTCTATTTCTGCGCTTTCCTTCTCTCAACTCCCAACCCCTCCAGGTTCCTCTGCTTAAAGAACAAAAATAGCGCTTCTGTGGTGTTCAGCACATACACAGAGAAACACCCGTCCATAGAGAAGGGCCCTCCCTTCGTCCAGCCTCTACTAAACTTTATCTGGTTTCTGCTGCTGGCAGTGGATGGGTGAGGAAAAATGTTTTATTTAATGCTCGAAAATTTTGAAAAAAAAACAAAACAGTAGTATCTAAAATTGTCTTAACTGTTGAACTTGTTCCTCTAATGCTTGACATAAGTAAATCAGTAAATGATTTGTGTTTACTAAATAGATTGAAGATAATAATATGCAGTTTTTAAAACTTTTCTTCACTTTGTTGCTTCAGGGGTAAATTAACAGTTTTCACAGTGTTATGTGAACAATATCAACCTTCCCTGAAGAGGGACCCCATGTATAATGAGGTGAGTCATTTCTTTACCATGTCACCTATCCATCTTGTATTAAATGAGCTAGTGTAATATGACTGAAGTATTATGTCTGCATACTGCAACCTAATTTGGAAATGTTAAACACATTTTAAGAAATTCAGAAAATCCAAATGAATGCACATTTCCATCCATGTGAATATTTCAATAAGGAGAGATCAAATCGAGGTAAAGCATCTTCATTAAACGTAGGCCCATATGTCGATAGATGGGATCCCCTCGAGTACAGATGCTGGTGGTGGTGTAGTAGAGCCAGCTGGGTTGTTGATGGAGGACAAGTGTCCTTGGACATCATGGAGGTTGTGCAATAGTAGCCTGAAAGACGGGCGGACTTGCAGTGACATTTAAAGAACGGCATACAGTAATCGATTGGCTCGAGGAGCGCAGGCAGAAAGGTCATAGGTCAGATATGGCGATGTCGGGATTGTGAACGGAGAAAGTGGAAGTGAGAGAGATCAGAAGTATATGGCCAATATTAACCCATAGAGGCAAAATGCAAAATGAGGGAAGAGATCTCCCTCATTGAACTCTCACCGAAGCCTTGTCAGGCTGGTTCATCAAGATAAACAACTAATGGCACAAACTCTCCGTCAGTGCCATTAAAACTACTGCAGAAGAAGAGGCCGCAACAAGACATGGTAAAAAAAAATGGTGAAAAACATGATGGAAATACGACAGCTATGTTTGTTTCATGTATTAATTTAAGGAACTTTACATTCAGTCTCTTTAGTTGAGCTGAAGCTTTACTGAAAGGCATAAAATCAGGTGGAGGGAAACCCACCTAGTGTCCTGTTTGAAATATTGTCTAATATCTTCTCATGAAATATTTCCATGTAAACATATTCCACGTCTTGGACTGTAATTCTGTAACCGTGTCTCTTTGTGCTCTTCTTCCTTTGAACATCTTCCCGGATCCTCAGTATCTCGACAGAATAGGACAGCTTTTCTTTGGCGTTCCACCCAAACAGTCCCCATCATATGGCGGACTGCTAGGTGAGTGGAAGGCTTTGCTCATCTCAACAGATGTTACGGATTATTTGCACCTAAATTACTGATCACCTGTGTTTGTGCTCCTTTTCAACTGTAAAGGAAGTTGGAAGGTTTTGATTTGAACGTTTTCCGTGAGAATGACGGTCACTATGTTTCATCGTGCAGGAAACCTGCTGAACAGCCTGATGGGGGCTGGCGAGGAGGATGACGGGGCTGAAGAAGCCCAGGAGGACAGCAGTCCCATAGAGCTGGACTGAGCCTGCAGCCCAGGACAAGGAGAACAAATGAACACACAAAAAATAAAAAAAGAGGAAGACCACCCCGCCTCCCTTCGTCACCTCGACAACAGGGATGGGGCGAGGCTCTGGTCGATGTTTTCAGAGGCGCGCTGTTTCCAGAAACCCCATCCCACCTACCCAGTCCAAAATCAGAATATGAATCAGGCCACCAAAACACCCCCGTCAGCACTGCCTGGACTGACTGCGCCAAACTGCAAACTCTTCCTGTGTTGAATTATTATTATTATTATTATTATTATTATTATTATTAAGACTAAACTATTTTATTTTAATCATTATTTTGTTAGTTTGGGACTCTTGCTCTGTGGTTAGGGTTTATAATTTTTAAACAGCAGATCCCACTGTCCTCTCCTTGTGAAAACCTTGCTCCGAAAGAGATGGGAGTCTCCCAGCGGAGAGGATAGGATGCCGAGTGAAACCCCTTTGCGTATTGTTCATTACATCATTATGAGGGTTTAGGCAACTCACTACAAATATCCATCTGTTTTCTTTATCATACAGCCACACGGAGTTCGATCAGAGCCGTGGCTGTTGCAGTTGTTGGCATTTATCAACAACTTGTTCCGTTAAGAGTCTCTTCTGTCAGTGGTAAATTAAATTGTACTTGTAGCCAAGGTCACATTTCAGTTTCTCATCTCTAGTTTGTCCATCGTCTGTTTGGGCAAAAGAAAAAGACATCAGAGATCTGTGTAACTTATTATCAGAGGTCATCTTGCAACTTGAATTTCAACCAAACAAATCTTTTCTGCTCAGTGTCTCCTCTATGGATCATAGTGGTGGCTGTCATTTTTTCTTTTTTTTATCCAAGTGAATTGCTACAAACATCGAGCTGTCTGTACACAAATAGCTCCAGCGTAGAGGTCTCACTTTTTAAACGTGCACTTGCTGAACTGCTGCTGAGCTTGTTTGCGCCATCTCCGAGAGAAACTGTGCCGGAAGATCCACTGTCGGCCTTGTTACAGATGCCAGAGGTCCCTTAAAAACTCTGGCAGTGAGATGTTTGAAGCACTTAGGCTCTTTTTAAAGTGATCTGGAGATGAGAGGAGCAAAAATGAGACACTGTGAAAACCCGTCTGTTGGAGTGAATCTTGCTTTGCATGTTATAAAATGCTGATATTTAAGCCTGCTGCTTACATGACTATTTCTGGCTTTGTCTTTTGTCTCCGTTTCTCTTCTCCTTTTTGTTTCTGTTAAACAGTTCCTCTTGGAGTTGGATCAGTCATTAGTTCAGCCTGTGCACGATACATTAGCAGCTGCCCATCAGTGTTAACTTCATCGGCCCTCAGAGAACACACTCACTCCGCTTGCTCCCCCTGACAGCTCGTTTTTTCTTTGCTCACATCATTCAGCCTTCAGCTTCGTTTTGTCCTCGTAGTGACATTCGATCAGTCCAGGTCTTGTCAGTTTGCTGTTTTAGGATTTTTTTTTTTTTTTTTTTTTAAACCCTAACTGTACTCCAGATAATCTAGAGGGGTCAAATCCCCCCTGTGAAGTCAAAATTTTTATTAAATACTAGGAAACTAGGAATGTCCACAGGTCTTCCAATGTAGAATAGTGTTTATTAACTTCTATGTAATTATATGTGTGGGACTACGGGAGTCCAGAAGGGCCAACATTAAATAATACATAAAGTAAAATATAAATATGACTAATTCAATACATGATTTAAAACAAATATTTTGGAAGTGTTATTTCAACATTTTTATTTTCATGAAAAATGTATAAAATAAGTGATGATAAAATAAAGATTGCTGAAATACCATTTCATCATAATGTTTTAATAATGTATTGAATTATTCCACATTTTACTTCTACGTCAGAATGTATTTATTTAATATTGGCTGTGTATGTGTTCCATAGAGGACTGGCTGGCTCAATGTCTTAGTGCTACAGAAGGACAGATAGAATAGTGTTGAGTTGTCGGTGTACATGCTCTGCTGTGATTGCATCTATCTAATGTTGAAGATACAACAAAGAGACCAGTGATGTGGCAGTCAAAGAGTTGGTTAACAGCAGCGGTCATCAGAGACTGAAAAAAAAAAAAAAAACAACCTGCAAACAATTATTTAAATGACTTTTACAGGATTGTATTAAAATGTTTACGTCATGAAAAGTCCCAGTTCAGATTGAGGATTCTCTCTGGTGACCGGCTCCTCCTGCAGGCCTCTTTGTCAAACCACCATCGACCATCCGAAAGGGAAATTCAAGACAAAACTGACTCCAAGGTTCCTCAACGACACGTTTTCCAATGAGATCAACCAACTAAACAATGTCACAGAACATGCTACTCCTACTCATATCACACACGTTTCTTTCTAACGCAGTGTCAGCTGTCAAAGCTTCGCTTCGTTTGACACGTCGGGAAAGACTGAACAAAACCTCTGGAGATTTCTTTTTCTTTTAAACCAACCTGAAAGTCAGTTTTGTCAAAATTCTCCTTTTAATTATCTGGCAGTAAAAAAAAAGGTGTGTGACCAAAGGCCTACTGTGTGTGTGTGTGAGCGTGTGTGTGTGTGTGTGTGTGTGTGTCTCAGTGAACATCGTCACAGCTTTTGTATTTGATATTTTTTTTTTCCTTTGAGAACTTAAGGGGAGTGTTTGCCTTTTCAATGATTCACTAATTGAATAAATAAAATACAACTGAGAAGAGTTTGAGAATGTCTTCAAACAAACGCTCTCCTGTCTGTTTTTTTTTCAATGCACCGTGTAGTGGATCAAACAGCTGACAGATGGAGCGTTACTATAAATATAATAACTATAAAGACTGTAATGAAAGACTGAAAAGAAATATTTGCAGTTGATAAGCAACGTTAAAAATACATTCATAAACATGATCGGTGTTTAAATACAAAGCAGAATGAATGTTTATTTTCTACAAATACATGAAGAGGACAACATGTTAAAACTATAATTAAACCGATATTATTACATAATATATATTGTATGTATGGTGATAGATGAAAATAATGAGTCGCCCATCTGTGACGAGACTTAAAGACCAGAACACCTGCAGAGGAATGTCATTTTTCTTCATTGCAAACTGAATCATTTGATCTTTAAATAATTTTTTCTAAAGGTTTTAATTGCAGGCTTTAATCGTCTGTGACAGCTCCCTATGATAGCTGAATCAGTTTCTGTTTTTAGCCTTGAAAATGCTGATCCGATTGATCCGAGCTGGGTGAGAATCTGTAGCATCCAAAGGGATTTTTCTCCATTCACAACCTCAAATGTCCATAAAGTCTCCTCACACTAAATACATTAAGGCATTTTTTTTTCTTCTTCTTTGTGCTTCCTGTCACCTTTTATTTACACAAACCTGACGTGTAGTGCACAAATGTTTTGACAAAGCTGGCAGAGGCTGGTGTTCAGGTGCGGGACTGCAGTGTGAGCCTCTGGACCGTGTCCGACAGGTGAGTCATGCTGGGCTGCTGAGCCTGGTGCTTGATGTACTCCAGGGTGCGAACCTGGAGCAGGAGGAGCGAGACGGGAACACGGTGAGGCCGCGTTCGCACAGGGAGGTGGCTAAAGATGTGAGACTACAACGTTTAACATTTGAATAATTCACGGGTAGAGCCGTTTGAGGAAATGCGTTGGAATATGTTTGAGGCGTGGGTGTGAACTCACTGAGATTCGCGTCTCGCAGTGTCCGTGTTTGTGGCTGAGGTTCCACAGGTTGATGGCCAGCTGGCTCAGCTTGTTGTTCCTCAGGTCACCGTGAGACAACAGGACACCGAACAGGGAGAAGGCCACCGAGCCTTGACGCCGTGTGCTCTGCTGCAAGGAGGCAACCAGAGATGTCAACGCAAGTGCTAGTTAGAACCGGCGATGATTGGACTGTCCCATGTGTACTTGAATGCAGCGTCATAGCAATAAAAATAAATACAAATGACTGAACTTGTAGTTATTGGAAAACTGAGCAGCATGATGAGAAAATAAAGAAGCTTCTTTGTGTCTGTCCCCACCTCGTCCCGACCGAGAGCCTTCAGGTGATCCAGGATCTGTCCGATCAGGGTCTCGCACAGCTTGTTGATTTCAGATAGAAACTTGGGGTCTCCTCCATAAAGTGTCTCATTGGAATCCACTGGGCCCAGGAAAGAGAGGGAAAAGAAATATGCTTTTGATGAACAGATCCGTCATAAAGCGGCGCTCACATTAAAATCCCTCTATGAACCACGACAGCTTACAGAAAGATAAAACAGTACAGCCTCTCATCATGAAGCAGTCGAAGTGTTACAACACTTAAAACTTGCTTATCTAAATTTATACAGGAATTAAATATTGGGTTAATCCATGAAGCAGGATTAGGGAGTTCTGAAAATAAGAGCTCAAAGAAAAATAAGATTAATTGTGTAATCTGGATTTTGTCTTCAAGAAAGAAAATAGAACGTGTGTGCACAGTGTGTGTGTGTGTGTGTGCATGTACCTTTGGGGACGGAGTACAGGTAGGTTTCCTGACTCATGGCGGCCAGCAGGGGCAGAGCGCTGATGTAGACCCGCACCTTGGCGTCGCTGTTGTCCTCCCAGGTGTAATCTTGGACCATGTTGAGCAGACCACGGACAAGGTAGAGCACGCCGTGCTCCGGATGGTCCTGTAGACGAAAAAACACACACTCACAGATTTGTAAAGCTACAGGGAATATGGTGAGGGATTATGGGTCTAACACGTCTCCTCTAAACCCACGTGAGAACCCATAACTGAGCTTTGAGTGTGGAAGATCTACAGGACGATTTTCTTTATCTTTCTGTACTAGAAGGCTGATTAGAGAGAATTGAGCGTGTTACCGGGACAACCAGAAGCGTGGCCAGGAAGTTGTTGATGAAGTCCATTAGGAAGCTCTCCGAGGACCGAAGTTTCCCCTCCACGCTGATGGAGCGAGGAACCTCTGGGAGAATACTGACCGCCGCCTTCAGGAAGGCGTCCGCTGGAGGAGAGGAAGGACGGAAGGGAGGAAGGGAGGAAGAAACGGAGGTAGGCGAGGAGGGAACAAAGAAGGAAATAAAAGAGAAGGAGAGAAAGGGATGGTCAGTGACAGACACAAAGATAAAATGATAGGAAGAAGGGAATAATATAGAAGAAAGCAAAGAAAGGATGAAAGGAGATTTAACAAAAGAAGAAAACATGTAGGAAGGAAAAGTTAGGATTTGTTGAAACAAGGAAATCATCCCAGTTTAAAACCTGAAACCAAGCAGCCTGCTCACCCTGGGAGAGACACTGGTTGGCCAAGGCGACCTGGCCAGACAGCAGGTAGAGGCTGAGCCGACTGAAGATGCTGCTGAGGGACGGGATGGTGATGAAGCTGTAGGCAGCGCACGCCTGGAGGAGAGAGAGGCAGAGAGAGACGTGGTTACGCCATGAGGTGTCAACGCCTGGACCCAACACTGGACTCCTCCCCCCAATCCAAACACAGCGATCGATCAGACGCAGGTCGCCCGCTGCGTACGTTCACTCACCCTGACGAACGCCGCCGTTTTTCTGGAGTGACTCCCTCTCATCACCCTCCTGGTCTCCATCGCCAGCTGGTTCACAGTCTGCAAAATGACAAGACGAGGTCAGCATGAAGATGATGATGATGGTCTGTGTGTGTGTGTGTGTGTGTGTGTGTGTGTGTGTGTGTGTGTGTGTGTGAGAAAGTGTCATGCACTGATTTGACCAGATTCATACTGACGTGAATGAGCTGCACCAGAACTGGCTCCAGGTTGCAGAAGGTGGCTCTGGCCTCCACACAGAAACTCAACTGCTGCTCAAAGTCACGACCGAAGGAAACCTGAACAATGTGAAAACATTTCCTGCTTTTACTTTCAACAACTGTGATATTGAAATCACATTCATGACATTTCACATGGACAGGAAAATATGAAAACGTGACAAGAGAAATCACGGCTTTAACCTCTACAGGATGAACAGCACACTGTTGTAAAGTTTAACGCCGATTTAGATTCATACCATCAACTGATCCATAAATAGGCAAAAAATCAACAGTGAATTGATTCTGCCAACAAGTACTGTGTGTGTATCCAAAGCATGATAGATCTGCGGTGCTAATTATGAATGTGGGAAGTGTAGTTTATCTTGATTCAGTGCCACATACACAGCAACCAATGTAAGGACTTTAAAACAGGTGTAACGTGTGTTCTCTTCTTCCGGTCCTGGTCGGCATCAACTGAAGCTGATTTATTACATTTTTGGGTCGAACCAGACAGGAGAGCGTTACAGTAATCACGCCTGCTGCACATAAAAGCATGCATCAGTTTTTCTGTAACACTCAGAGAGACACAGAGACACTTTTAAAGTGCCCAGCTGTTTAAAAAAACAAACTTAGCCTTTTAAAAGAGGTCAGAAGATATTGAGAGACTAATGGACAGTTGGGCTGTTTTCAAGGGATTTGTTGACACTCGTCTTTATCCTTTAAACCACAGACATAAGTCGGAGGGTTCTCACCATGCGGATGAAGCCGTTGATCAGCAGAGCCAAAGATCTTTTCTCATCCTCCAGAGTGAGAGCGCTGCACGACAGAGCAGAGGAGTTACCAACTGAAGACTGTCGCCGGGCAGATCAGACGAACAGCAGCAAGATTCAATATCTGTCCTTATCAACAATATACATTAATAAAACTGAAGAAGAAAAGTCGGACATTAACTAAAAAAGAAACTTATAACTATAAGAAAAACTATAACGACAGACACTTATGAAAGTAAAGACCGTACTTGACGGAGTCGTGCATGGTCTTGCAGATGTGCAGCATGGCGTTGAGGATGACCGGGTCTCTGGTGAGCTCCACCTGGTGTCTGCGAGACACGTTTGTGAGAAGGAGTTACTTTCTGTCACAAAAGCAAATAAATCTAATTATTTAAACCAAAACGTTTAAGGGGTTCTCTCACTTGATGAAGACCTCCATGATGGATCTGCAGACCTCCACTCTCACACTGTCCTTCTGGAACATGTCGAGGAACGGCAGGAAACGCTCCTGAGAAACAACAAAACAAAAATACTGTGGAGCCGTAGCGGGACGCAGGGAAGTCACCGTTTTTCAGCTTGTCCTGAGTCTTTTCTCATTTCATGTATTTTCAACTGGCCAACGCTCACCATGGAGAAGAGCACGGAGAAGTCGTGGAAGTAGGTGAGGATCTTCCTGATCACCGACTGCAGCTACATGCAGGACAAAAGAAAACAGAGTCACCGAAGAGGAGATGGCAGTTTTAGCATTAATCGTCCTGTGAACCAATGAGCTGCCAACCTGAGGATAGGCGTCTTCAAACGCTCGGTCAGGGGTCATGTGTTTGATGATGTCGGCCAGAATAGTGTTGACCTCGCGTTTCTAGATAGAGAGTGACAGAAGAAGATTGTCATCCAATTCCAAATGTTGAAAATGAAAAACAACACCTCCTCTCTCCTGCGTTTTACTCACGGTAAAGTGTCGGCAGGTGAACTCCACCCAGATCTCGGCACAGTTGATGTAATCCTGAAAAACCCGTCAACAATCACACACACGGTCATGATCTGGAACATTCTGACTGAAACAAACATCTGTGTGCGGAAGCAGCCTCAGTTTCACACAGTACCTGAGGACTGCGGACTTTGGTGATGACTTTCCAGGCTTCATTCAGGATCGTCAGCCTCTCGGATTCTGGAGGGTCGGCGCAAGCCAGACTGCGACCCAGAGAGCCGAACAGCAGGTGCTGGAGAGGAGGCGACAATCAAACGTCCATTTATATGTCGAGCAGATTCAGCAGATACATCATCAGCTCAGCGGTAGAATAAATTTCAGTTTCCTTAACTCCCCACATCATTATATATAAATTTATTGGACGGATCATATTACAGGTGTCCATGTCCTCTGACCTTTGGGAAGCCGGCCTCATCGCAGTCTTTGATCATCCCGATGAAGTCAGTGGCTCTGGCTGCGACAAACTCCGGCCTGAACGCCCTCATAACTGAATTCAGCAGCAAAGCACTATGGGAAAAACAGGAACAGAGGTTGTGCTACATAATATGAGGTGAAAAACTAAAATATCTTAAAGACCAGTAAAAGATTTCATGTAATTTAAACTGAGGCAGAAAGACGGACTTCATTTTTCTCTCCTCTTTATTTATTATGTTGTTAAAAACACTCACTTGTTTCCCAGTTTCTTGCATCTCTCCATCATCTCAGTTAGCAGAGGCTGAAAAGAAAAGAGAAGCAGCATGACTACATTGAAAAAACTACTAACAATGGTAGTTTTTTTTTAGGACTTCGTACCTCTGGAGCTCTGTAGGCGATGCACTGCAGGATCCAGCTGATGGCAGGTGAGTAGAGCGTCAGGTACTCGGGTGCCTCCACCCTCTGCACCACCAGCTGGTTCTGGACGCTCTCCCCACCGATTTGGCGGAAGGTGCCGAGCAGGTCGAAGAAGTTGCAGTTCAGGCTGTCTTTCAGGTGGGGGGCCACCTCCATGCCCACCTGGAGGGAGAAAGTGAGTTTTATAATGTGTATGTACGGTAACTAACCTACTGACAGATGCAAAAAGTCTCACCCTGCAGAGGTAAGCTCTGGCGTACGCAGCCACCAAAGGGTCTCCGATCCCTCTGATCATCGCCGTCAACCGAGGGAGCGTCTCCTGGATGCCACTGCGGAGAGAGGAAGGACACGATGAGGCAAAAATGACAATAATGTTCTTTATTCATCTTAAAAAACAACACTTTGCTGAAAGGAATATTTTCTAGGCCCATTGTTACAAATTCATCTGAACTTTGTTTAAACTTTTAACTTCAATCAAAATCCCAAATTTTCCACAGAAACCAAACCGTCTGTGAGCTGAAGGAAAATGTGCATGACACGATACAAAACTAACATGTTTACACTAAGGCCTTGAAAATGGTAAATGCAGAATCTAACAGTAATAATATAAATTTAACGTTATGAGGCAGGTTTTTTGGAGATGTAAGGAGAAATCAAGAAATCAAGTTGCAAAGGATGAATAATAAATCCAATAAAGGAAGCGAACAGTGAAAACTTACGATTTATTCAGGAAGCGGTTGCACTTGAGAATGGCAGCCTCCACGTATCTGTCCATGGAGGTTAAAGACTCAAATACATATATGAGGTAAGTGTTGATGATCAGGGTCAATTTAAAAACTTCCAAGATTAGTTTGAATCCTGAGGAAGAGCAGGCTAAATAATTGTAATTGGAAATCCTAACTGGCAAATCAAGATGACATGTCCAATAAGTCCAAGTCAAAACAGGCCTGGGATCAGTCCAGATAACCTGAGACCGCACCAGGAAGCTGCGCAGCCGTGCTGATGTCAGTGGAGGATACAGTCTGGGCAGGAGCTCTCTGATGGACGCGATCTTGAAGAACCAGTTGAGGCACGTCTCCTTGGCCGTGTCGTTCACATCTTCTACTGTGAAGGAGTCTGAGGAGGGAGGGACGAAACAAATCGATGCAGGGTCACCTCAGACGCTACAGAGATATACTGTGTTTCCCAGAAATACAACAGGATGTAGGTACTCGATCATACCTGGCAAGGGTCGCGGGTCTGAACACATGGTCCAGATTCTATCGTACACCAGCCGACCTACAAACAAGCGAAAAAATACTCAGAAAACTGTTTTGTTTTTTCACAGGAATTGAACTGAGGGAAACGAGGCTCCTTCACGCACCAAAAGTGTCGAGGATATCAGTGATGAGAACAAACTTGCTGGGGTAGAACTGGATCACCGAGGTGTCGGACAGAAGTTTGGAGCACTGGGACACAGATCACAGGTCAGTGCTAATATTCTTAAAGAGAAAGCCAGCAAACACTGTCTTCATAGTAGTATATCTCTCTGTTATTTTCACCCCCCGAGTTACCTGGATGACGATCTTCAGGGCTTTGACCTTCTGGTCGGAGGCCCACGCCTCCTTCAGGGACTGGTTCAGCTCCTCGATGCGGTTGGCATAATCCTGCTGGGAGAGGTTCAGCAGCTCTCTCTGGGAACCCTGAAGACACACACACAAACAATCAGGTCCAAAATAGATCCTTACTCTAACACGGACTCACTTCGCTTAGCTCAAATGATGTTTACTTCAATGGAAAATCTATCGTGCAGCTTATTTAAGCAATAATGTGACAGGGAAAGAAGCAGTTCTAACACTGATAATAACTCATTTGCCCCATTGAGGCGTCTAGGTATGCAGCACACATACAGACACCCTGGAGTGTTAATACAAACCTGCGTACACGTAAACACAAACAAAAGCCTTACCTCCTCTAGATCATCCAGTTCCTCCAGGCGAGTGCGGACTTTCTCTGAAACAGCTGATCCTGGGCTGGGAGCTTTTCCTGCAGAGACAACAGGTTTATCTTTTAAATATAGTAAATACAAGCAAAGTCTCTCTATTGTTTTTTTTTTTTTTAAAGGTTACATAAAGCAATACTGATGAATTATTTTTGTTTCTACCACCTGTTTGTCTCTGTTTGGCCTCCATCAGCCCCTGAGGGAAATATCTGGCTCTTAAGCTGCTAGCCGCTCCACTGCGCTCACTAGCTAGCCGCTAACTTTGCCTGTCAGCTGTTTCATGCTGAGCGAGTAGCAAACAGTTCAGTTCAGTTCAGTTTCAGTCTTCACTGAAAACAGCTGCCTGCTGCGGCCGATGAGAGCCGTGAGAGTGAATAAAAACAAAAGGCGCAGGCGGTAAAACCAAAACAACGAGCTAAAAGACGCTGGAAAGATGCGCAGAGCTGAGAGAGTCAGGGGATATTTATCCGTGGGTTGGTCGCTCTGAGCAACCCCTTTCACATCCACATAGTTATTTAATCCATTGTTAATATAAACATGATGATTATAGCAGCTTTAATTATTCTTCAGATTGTTAATACATAGATTGATGTATTTGAAAACAGCGGTGAAATACTGATATAGCCATAAGTTTTATGAAATTGTAATGCTGAATGGAAACACAGGTCTTACCTCTATCAGAGCCCATGAAAAGATTCTGTGAAGACAAAGAAATTTTGATTATATTTCCATCCAGTAAAGCACGATCGTGTGCACACAGGCTGATAAAATGAACTTCCATAGCTTAGTTTATAGTAGTATAGTGTTGGTGTCAGAATGGAGAACGACTCACGATCGAGAGTTTTTCAGTGGTGGTGAACCTGGCCAGGATCTCTCCTCTCTTCGACGACCAGTGCTCAAAGTCTACTCCCACCGCCTCTTCCTCCTTCTCCTTCCTCTTTTTCCCCAGGTCCTGGAAGCAAAACATCTCGGCATTTAGTTTTGAATTGTTGTTAGTGTCTGAGGGTTGGTATAATTTTGTAATGAAGTTTTGTCAGGGTGAAAAAAAAGCTGAAAACGGACCCCTGTGGAAGCGCTGTGTGACATGGCTGGAGTCTCAGTTGCTGAGGCGGCTGCAAACATGGACAAGGGGTCGGTCCCGTCAAGCATGGAGCTTAGGGGGTCGGGGGGCACCGAGGAAGAGGAGGAGGAAGAGGAGGAGGTGCTGCCTTTACGAGCCCCACGGCGGGTCTTTGTATCCGTCACCTAGGTGGAGTGAAGACGGTCAAGGCAGAGCTCATTCAATACAAGTTATGTACAGTTATCGTCACTACTATCTATTTTTCAATGAACATCACAAGTTTACACATTGTGTTCCCACCTACTGGGTAGCTCGTTTCACTTTATTGTGTTTGCTATAAGAATGAAAAGTTAATGCAAACTTAAAACTCTTGAAAATTGTAAAATTGTAATTGTTGCATATTCATTTAGATCAATGTAATCCAGTTAACGCTAAATTTCTGACCAAATGACAGAGTGTGCTGAAACCATGCTGGAGATGGAGAGTCAGGATAAAGAGAGTTGAGGAGGAGGAGGAGGTTTATGACACTGATACCATTATGGGTTTGAGTGGATGGTAGTCTCCAAACTCAACCGGAGCCGCTTCAGGACGACACCTCTGCAGTTCTGTGTCATAGTTGCGCCCACGGGAACGCCTGGTTACACAACAGACAGACAGACAGACAGACAGACAGACAGACAGACAGACAGACAGACACCTCAGCATGTGAGCTCACACAGGTTTCTGAACACTCTGATTGAGCAGCTGGAGAGAACATACTGTTTATTTACTTTGCAGTTAATTGATTTGATGTTAACTCTTTCTCTGTGTGTTTTTAAGGCTGCAACTGATGATTATTTTCATTATTTTTTAATCATTATTTACTTGATTAAATGACAAATCAATCAGTCAATAAAACACCAGACAACAATGAAAAATGTCCATCACATCACACACATTTGCAACTTTGCAGCTGACATCACCAAATTCCTTGTTTTGATCAACGAATTGTTGCAGCTGTACATGTGAGCTTGACTTAAACAAAAAGATGAAGGTCTGGGATGCATATGACAGAGATACAAGTTGCTATTACTCTAAAGAATGATAGACTGTCAGCATATCTTTTAGCACTGTGGTTTACAGTGTCAACACATCTGGAAACTGGAACAACTCTGTACTTGAGAGACAAATCCACATTGTATAACTCTGCATGTGTATTTTCTAACAGCTGTCAAGATGTGGGACATCATTTAACAAGTAGAGGCATTTTCTTGTATAAATAAAAAGCCAGCAAATTTTTCTTACTTCACTTATATCAATTCCCTGCTAATAACATCATCACATCCCCATAGTCTCTGCTATACTGCAACTAAACCATGGGCAAAGCGGGGCGTGTGATTTAAACGCACAGCCATAATAACACTTAATAACGTTGAATTTTACTGGAAATCTTATGTTGAAAAGCTGCTTAAAAAAACGTTGACATGTTATTTCGAGCAATACTTTTTTACTGAAGCTCAGACACAAACATTTGCACTGCAACTACGTTCTCAACTTTCGCACTATATGAATAGATACGTGATTTAATTGACTTAAGTTGACAATAAGGTGATTTTTTTTAAAATAGGAAAACAGAACCTTACCACTGCACCGCGGCCATTTTTCTACAATCATATGACATCTTAGTACTTCCTGGTTATGCCAAATTTGTGGAAAGCGTTATTTTTCTTTTCAAATGGACGGTTTGGTAAATATTAATTGTTATCATGCACAAGACTCCTACAGTTAATATATAATAAGGAACTATTTTATCGTTTGTAACAACAACTGCGTGAGTTGAGAAATGTTTTAATGAACCGTTAAAGCAGAATAAAACTTCAGTGACCAGAATGCATTGCGTGCTTTAAACCGAACCGGTACCAAAGAAAAGGAGTAGAGAAGAGGTGCCACTTGGGCATTCATTTACGGGGATAATAAGAACAGTAAATAACTTCCCGTAGATTAATTTACCCATACTGGAAAGACACTTGACTCACAATACTTAAAAAAAAAAAAAAAAAAAAAAAGTAAAATTGTGTAACAGCCAGGTTAGCGGACCGGAGAACGTGATAGTTTTCCTACTGCTGAGTGGATCATCTGCACAATAGACAATCTTCGTGTGAACCGCCGCGCTGTGCTGTGCTGACTGTTTGCTGCAGTCAGTCAGTGGAGACCTTAGCTAACGCGGTCTACCCTGACCATGCCCTGCCCGGTACCATAGGCTTGTCCGCCCCCTTTCACCTGACCAGGTACAGTATGTCAATGTAACGTTTAGTCCGGCTCGCTCTCATTTATGTGTGGAAAACGGACCGTTAACACGGGCGGGTTGACGGTGGCTGGAGGCAACAAGCAGTTAGCTAGCTAACGTTAAAGCATGATATGCTGGAGAAAATTGAAGGAATGCGTTTATGTACTTACTGACTGTCAAGATTAGACATTTCTATGAGATGAAAGTATCATTCAGTGCGTCAGTGTGAGCGTTTGTCACATACCTTTATATCTACTCTGCCATAGACTTGTTCATCCATCATTTGGACAAAGGTGTTTGATCCTCTATGGGCTCTTTACAGCCCCATGACAAATTACAGGTACTTAGAAATACTTAGAAATGATGAACTAAGATACTTTTTTACTCAGGACTTGTATATGTATCACATATATGTATGATGTTCTGGGTTTGATGTTCTGGGTTTGACAGGGTCAGAGGCATTATGTGGTCAGTGCTGTCAAAATGGTGAGCAAATGGAGGAATTTTGTGCTTGACTGAGTTGTGGCTTTTAGGAATGGGAAAAGACATTATATAAGACAGTTATATCACTATATTAGGGCTGCATGTAAAAAATAGTTAATCTGCATGTTATTTTTTCTATTAATTGATTAATCATTTTGTCTGTAAAATGACATAAAATAGTGAAAAATACCCACAGAGCTCAAGGTAATGTCTTCATATTCTTTGTTTATCCATCCAATAATATGAAGCAGAGAAAAACTACAAATCCTCTTAGTGGAGAAGCTGGAGACAGATGGTTTTCTGGCTCTTTGTTTAAATACTGAAATGAAATGATTAATCCACTATCAAAATAGTTGTAGCTGATTAATTTTCTATCAGTTGACCAACTAATTAATCGTCTAATAAATTAATAATCATTCCAGGTATACATAGTATTATAATTAACCATAACTACAGGCAATACTTGATATAAACATTACACAGCAACAACCCTGTTGAGATGTGATAACTCCACTGGAGCGGTTTTCATCCTTGATGTCTTATTTCAACTAACCTAATATGAGTGCAGTAAGTTTGAACTTGCATCCAGAGGCGGTACTTCACTATTACTTGTCACAAAGGAATTACCAGAGAAAGAAAACACAAGAGAACAGCAGCCGCGGTTCATGTCAAAGTGGTGAGTCAGTGTTACGTTATAGGTATACAAGTCGTGACTTAGCTGCAGTTTATTACTGTGCAGCAGAAGGTAGAGAGATGGAGAGACTGTGAATTATAAAACCATTTTATTACCACGATCCAGCAGCTGAAAAACCTGTATATAGGTCAAGAACCAACTGTGCAGCCCTAACACAATCACTGAAACGGATCAAAACAAAAAGGTTCAAGACAGGCCTGGTGCAAATGATTATTTCAAGTCAGCTAATTAACGTTCGGTTAATGAATTAACTGTGTCCACTTCACTTTTTCCAGCGTGACTTATGTCTCCAAACTGCTCTCTGACAATCTGACCAAGAGCCAGAAATCTCAGGTATTCGTCGACAGTTTACAAGATAAATCATCGTAGCATTTGGGAGCTGTAGCCAGCAGATGTTTTTCTAAGATGTAATACCTAATAAATGACTGCAATCAATATACTCCAACTTGACAAATTCATTAATTGACTTGCATTTTTGCATGATTTGTGTTTATACAGTTCCACTGCACCAAGATAAATGATCATGTTGAACAGAAAATCAGCCGCCTAAAAGTAACAGCTGCCAGACACGTCTTCTCCCAGTGCGTCGGAGCCAGTTCAGACTTAGAGGACGAAGTAAAGCTTATTACAGTCAGACACACAAGGCAGTGATCTTCCTTTCTTCTAAGACCAGATTTAGGCCAGCGGGTTGCCATAGAGACTGTGGTGCCCTGCTGTGTGCCACTCTCTAATGTTCGCCGCCTCTTCCAGGTACACAGCACAAAGATTAATACTGTGCTTTTAAACACTGTGTGTAGTCAGCTAACATCTCTGTCTGCAACGGACAGAGGTGTTGCTGCATGCGTCTTCAGAGGGTGGTTCATTTTTCACATTTCTCTTTCTCCTACATCATGATGTTTATTTCAGCCATTACGTCCGTCCCAGGAAGATGTTTAATTTAACCTTCAATTTCAATCACAAAATGTTGCAAGCAATTTGTATCATCTGGGAAACTGCAGTATGTATATTTTATTAGCATGTTCATTTCTAATATTTTATAGACCAAACGATTTATTCATTAATTGAGATAATAGTCTGAGGATTAACCAATTATGCAAATAATCACTATTTACAACGCAAAGAGGTGACCCATCTATAATTGTGTCCTACCATGAGTAGTGCAGCAGCAATTAGTTAATCAATTCGTAATTCCTAATTGTAATAAATCATTTCAGTAATTATTCAAGCAAAAATACCAACTGTTCTCTGGTGTTCGATTCTTAAATGTGAGGATTTTTTCTGCTTTGCTTTTGTCGTACATGATAGTAATATGAATATCATTCGGTTTTTGACTGGTGGCTTGATAAGTCAGTGAGTTTAAAGACGTCGCTGTGGACTCTGGGAAATTATAATGGCCATTTTTAACCATTTGAATTGGGCTTCCATACATTTATGTAATTACACTAATGTTATAGAATTAATATGGTCATGATTTATTAATGTTGATTTATTAATGACGTATTAATGTATTTATGTCGAGTGTGGAACCCTATCAATTAAGATAGAATTGGAAACCTATCAGTGTCATCATGCTTAACCTTGACAGATGGGACACGTGGTGTTGTGGGGGTGTTTGTGTGTGTGTGTGTGTGTGTGTGTGTGTGTGTGTGTGTG
>NW_019525516.1:807579-810320 GCF_002814215.2 Seriola lalandi dorsalis
GGGGGGGGGGGGGGGTTCAGACATTCTCAAATGTCCAACAAAGTGTGTATGCTGAATAAAAACTATAGACCAGAGTTTACAGTGGTCACCATGAGAAGTCAAATAGCAGACGATAGAAGAAGAAAAACTGTTTACTGTTACTGTCTACTAAAGGTCCCTGATTAGCATCTCTCATTATTAATGCCATCCTATTTTGGAGAACCTGAACAAGCCTTATCTGTGTAACCAATACTCACTTTCATGAAATGATGCCCCGGGATCAGGTAGCCACTTTATTTCCTTCTTACGACATTCATCCCTTTGCGTTTCCCTCTTATAGAGTTACCACACTGCGACTCCGCGGCAAGTTTCTAGGAGGTCTTTGGCCTGGAGATCTGGATTTGCTGTAAATTATTAACAGAAGAAGTTTATTTCTTGGGGCTGATGGCCGTAGCTCATTACCTGATAGCTCCTGTTCTTGTTTGCTTTGACGGACAAGTGTGGCATGGAGGATGCTGTCACCAAACTTCAACAACTTTAGTGCTTTCTAGGAAAGAGAGGGCTTTCTAGGAGTGGTGCTGTATACTGCTTATTCTCTTGTGTTGGAGCTCACTACTCTTCGTTTCCTTGAGGTGGACAATGGAAACCTCAGTGGCCATCAGGCTGCGCTACGAAGAGCTGCTGTTTTACGCAGCCTGTGTTTGTAACTGTTGGTGTGTGTGTCTGTGTGTTTGTGTGTGTCTGGAGGGCAGAGCGTGTAGGAGAGGAGGTGGCAGTGGCGGCGGTGGCATGCGTATGGGCAGCAGCTGGAGGTGGCAGCTCTCCCGCGCCATGCGACTGGCGCTTCGTTGGTGCCGGCTGTGCCGCCCGCAGAGAGGAGGGCGAGGCGGCGGGGGGAGCAAAGCGTGGATCGGCGGGAGGTGGTCGGAGCTGTGGGGCTACAGCAAGCTGCTGCTCAAGTCACTGTATCACAACAGCCTCAGCAACTCAGACACTCTGCTGGACTGTGTGTTCGAACCCGTCTACTGGATTGTGGATAATGTGACCCGCTGGTTTGGAATGGTGAGCTCGCTGCTTTTCTTTTCTTTTCTTTTCTTTTCTGTCTGCACGTCGAACTTCTTTTCTTACCCTCTCTTCTCTTTTCTTTCTCTCTCTCAGGTGTTTGTCTGCTTGGTCATCCTCCTGACGACCTCAGTCGTGGTCATCATCTACCTGTTCATCCTACCCACCATCATCAGCACCTACCCTGTGCACTGGGTCATGTGGCACCTCTGCTGTGGCCACTGGCTTCTCGTCATGGTGGTCTTTCATTACTACAAGGCCACCACCACCTCTCCTGGACACCCGCCCAAGGTACCAAACTCCTCACAGCTCGGAGAAATAAGTATGGACGCAATGTAGACGACTGTGACTGAAACTAGAAATTAGTGACCATCTTCAAACTCTGCGTTCATTTGGATCTCAACTACACCTAAAGAGCTGTTGCACAGTATTTTATTTTCATTTGATGACAACAGAAGAAGAACAAAGGGCACTATATGGCTCTATCCATTGACTGCCTCTCTGGTCTCCGCTCTCACAAGTGCATAAGTGCATTTTACTCGTCTTGTTTCGGTTACAGCCGCAATATATCCTCTTAATCTTAGTGTTTTGTTTTCTGTATCCTAGGACAAAATTCATATTCCCTCAGTGTCCATCTGTAAGAAGTGTATCACTCCAAAACCTCCCAGGACGCACCACTGCAGCATCTGCAACATGTGAGATAATTTGCCAGCGCTGTTCATGAGTTATTTGATCAGTCCAGTTTTATTGTTCTCTGTAAATCCTGTCTGTTATATTGCAGGTGTGTTTTGAAGATGGATCACCACTGTCGTATCCTTTTCAAAGGAAACAGATAAAAACCCAAAGTAGAATGCATGAAAACGACTTTTACTCAAATGTTTTAAGTGTTTTTGTAATTTCGGATTTCATATTGACCTGAACGTGTTTCCAGCCTGGCTGAACAACTGTGTGGGCCATTTCAACCACCGTTACTTCTTCTCCTTCTGCCTCTACATGACCCTGGGCTGCATCTACTGCAGCGTCAGCAGCCGGGACCTGTTTCTGGAGGCGTACAGTGCGATAGAGGTGAGGCTGGATGAACTGTGCCAGTGTGAGTCAGACTCATTTTAACTTTCCTGTTATGAGAGTTTAGTTTAGCTTAGCTATAACTGGATGTATTTACTATATTCATGAGGTTTGTCTGTGATTAATTATTTTGTAGCTGCTGCCAGACGGTAATAAGACAGAAGTCGATCTCAAATAGCAAAGCAGAAGTGAAAGGGGAGACCTGAAAACAATCTTAGCTTTCTGCTCTCATATTTACCTCTAATCCAGGATGGTCGTATCTCAAGGGCGTTTGCTCGCCAGATGGTCAACAAACAACTCTTGGCTTTAAATACGATCAGGCACGTTAGACTTAATTCATGCATATTGTGAACAATGTGAAGTTAAACGTTTTCAGGCCGGCTCTGACAGCGAAATAACACCATCTTTGACACTACTGTGAATATGTACCTGACTGTATTTTTCCATCCCCTTCAGAGTTATTATCAGACCCCCCCTCCAGACTACACCTTCAAAGAAACCACTGCTCACAAGAGTGTGATCTTCCTCTGGGTGCTGACCAGGTGAGCAACATTTCCCCACGCGTATCTTTACGTTTAAAAAATCAAATGAAGGTTGTAATGTGCCCCCCCCTCCCCCCCCCCCCCCCCCCCCCC
>NW_019525516.1:810340-852421 GCF_002814215.2 Seriola lalandi dorsalis
TCGGTGGCAGTAGCTCTAGGCGGACTCACCCTGTGGCACGCCATACTCATCAGCAGAGGAGAGACCAGCGTGGAGCGCCACATCAACCACAAAGAGACCAAAAGACTCAGGGAGAAGGGCAAGGTGCATACTCGGATGTATGACGTCCGTCTTTAGGAGTATAGAATAGACACCATGTTACTGCAGGGCTGCTTTTAACACTGGGAAGAACAGAAAAATGATTAACTTTAAATTCTGCAAGCGTTTAGTACAAAATCCACCTTTTGAAAATGTCTGTTAATGTGTTTATTCTGATTCAATGCAGGTGTTCAGAAATCCCTATCATCGTGGCAAAATGAACAACTGGAAGTTACTGTTTGGCGTGGAGAAAAGGAGGTGAGTTCAGATTTAGCGCTTGTAATCGTACTGCAGGTATTTCACTTTCCCCGTGCTTGACAATTGGCAGATACAATGTCACTTTCCGGCAATTAAAACAAATGATATGAAGTCTACTTCTGCTAGCATGCTAGCAAACTGGCGTCTGGCTAATGCAATGTTTAACACTACGACGCAATATAACGCAAGGAAACCTTCACAATCCACAGGGGCACAAGACACCTGCTGTTTGATATTTGTGACTGATATCAAATAACAATAAGAACAACAAGAACATATATGACAAATTAATACCTTTACCTGAGGTTAAGTTCAAGTGCCCTCATCTCCAGTTCCCTCATCTCCAGTTCCCTCTCTGGTCGTAAACGCCTCTTCATCCAGGATGTCACCCAAACTCTGAGCTTTTGGCCTTTTCAATGCTTCCGTTTGCCATCTATATTAGTTTTGGTAAAAGAACGCCCAACAAGCGGCATTCTTGCAATATTTGTAGGGCTGTTTACCACCATAAAACTCAGGTGTTGTCTTGTTTATTTACTAAGTCGTAAGGTTTACACTCCATCTTGACTGTCAAAGACTAAAACAATCTGTGCAAGTTGCTGGAAACAATCTGTATGTTTATGTTTATGTTTATGTTTATGTGCTAAAATGAGTTATGGACCACCCTCTGTTTTGTCCTTCTGTTCCTTAGTCACTGGTTCACACAGGTCCTGTTACCCTCCAGCCATCTTCCCATTGGTGACGGCATCATGTGGGAATGCACCTTCACCAGGAGAGACCCCATGGCCATCTGACATTCATCCGCTAGTTTTCTTTCTTTCTTTACCATATCAGAAACTTTTATCCTGCGTTTCAGACTACAAGCGCCGCGGCTGCTGTTGTCACACTGTTGTGAAAACTCCCATCTGTCGTGATCCAGCCGCTACAAACATTTGACGAGGAAAAAGTTCGCTTTGCAGTGTGAATGTGTACGGAGATAAACCACCAGTGATTCCTCAAAAACTCTTCATCCTCTCGAGACTGCCCACCTGTCGGCAGCCGTGTACAGCCGGTCTAATCGCAAAAGACCTCGCCACCAGCCGCAGCGCTGTTGACTGATCTGGTTTATAAAAGGTGCTGCTGGCCAGCATTGTTGTGAAGCCCAAACAGCCGTCTCCTTTATCTCGACCGTTTTTAAAGACACAACAATGAATTTTTAGTGCATTTCTCGCACCAGCACTACAGCCTCTTTCAACAACTGTGTAAGTGTGTATGATGGAGGAATGGATGGGTGACCAGGCAGTTATCAGGCACTGGAGACCTTCATAAAGTCACTGTTGCATTTTTAAACATCAATACAGCACATTATGAACTGATAAGCTAACGTAACAAGTATAACTACTGTGATTTGTTTAATGACACAAATTTACACCTTTAATATTTGACATATTGATCCCTGAGCGAAAACCACGTCTGCTTATTCAAGAAGTGTTTTAGATTTAATAACTGTGCTCGTGTGTCTTGGGCTGAGGACAAATACAAGTGCTTCTCGATGTGGGAGGTCATGAGATAAAAATACATTTTCAATATTAATTTTTGATTGTTTGATAACTGTCTTATGATTATTTAAAGAATAGTTATTTTCAAACATTTCGTTTTAACGTCTGCATGCTTACACCTGCGATGTTTTGTAGTCGTTGTTTGGAGAGGAGATTGAGAACCACCGGTCTGAACTGATCTGCTGCCAAAGAAGAAAACCACGAGTTTGATTCCTCTTTCCAAATTTCGCACTTTTGGTTGCAACATTTAGGTGAAGAAAAAAAAAAAACCCTGCACAGCACTCGTGTTATCATGTGTAACATTTCTCTCTTAGACAGAAACTGTTGTGTGCCTTGTTTGGGTGTTCAGCCTTTAAATGGAGACACTTTAAATAAGTGATAAAAGGCACTGTGAATTTCATATTTTTTTAATTCGTTGTAGATATTTCACCCCAACATGGTCATATCCATAATTATGAGTTGGATCTGTAGTTGCCATAGAGACATGACATGTAGGTGTGATATCAATTGTGACCAATTTGGAGCTGTGTTCCAGTTTGATTCATTGTCTTTTTAATAAAACAAGTGTTTGATATTTCTTGGTTTCCACTGTCTGGTGATTAGAAATGAAAATTAGAAACGTTTTGTGTAATTACAAAGAAAAGTTTTAATGACATCTTAAGTTAGACATTTTAAATATTGTCTATTTCCTTGGCATAAGTGATGTGAGGTCCAAAGTCAGCCAACCTTACTGAAATGATTCAACATTAATTATGATATAGCGTCAATACTTGTTCAAATATTGAGCAGATGTTGGACATACCGTTCACATGACTTACAATCTCAATTCATTAATGAACACTAATGTCAACTCAGATTTGTATTATGTAAAATTAATCTTAAAATTTCACCCAGTCAGCGGAGGTGTGACACACCTGGAAAGTGTTTGATTCTCGTCACCTTGCGAGCAACCGAGGGGCAATTGGCACATCCACATTTTTTCCCCCTTGTCTTTACAACTCCACCCGGCTGGTGCAGCAGAGTGACACAAATCAAACACACCAGCTGCTGCTGCTAAGACATTACTGCTCAGTTACACATTCATCCAGATGAGAAGATACAAGGCTATCAGTGCCTGCTGGGTTCAGTGCTTCATTTTGGCTTCAAGTCCACGTGTTTGTTCGCAGTGAAGTGGAGATCTGTGATGTTGCTCAGTGGTCCCAAATCTCTAAACGGTCATTAAGTTTAATAATAAAAAAAACAAATTGTTGCCACCGCAGTTCAGGAGACCACTCATCAACTACAGTCCATGAGCATTGCAGTGTCTTTTCCACTGAATGTATGTACCGTTTACTTTTTCTCTTCATATAGGAGCTGACACATACGAAGTGCGTTCAACAACAGCCATTTTGAATTTTAGATCTTAGATATATTTAACTTTCTTTATATCTAGAATCAGCTGATGAAACTTAAGTTATTTATGAAGAAAACATACTAAACAATCAGTCTGATTTGATCATGATTTCTGGGAGCTCTTGTGAAGGGCATTTATTTTGTGATTCAAAATGCACTGTAAAGTAAATTCTTTCAAATTATACACAACCAAAATGTCCTCAGACAACTGAATGTGACGTTTTCTGCGATATGTAGAGAAAAAGACAACGATGTACATGAGGTGTGTTACACATTAATATTAATAAACTAGTCATTTTCAGTCTTTTAACTTAGACTACGCTCCACAGTCAGTCCATATTCTCTTACTTGTGCGTTCATGGAGATATAGGTGCTTACAACAAAATCCTTTCAGTAAAAAGGGAGAGAAGATGGAGAATGGAGGGATTCTGGTTGGAAAGGAAGGTAGGAAGGGTAGAGAGGTGCTGGAAGAACCATAGAGTGGATGGGGGAGAGAGAGGGACACACTGGAAAGTTTAACCAAGGAGTGAGAACTCGGATCCTGGGTACCTGGTCCTGGAGACTGAGGCTCCCAAACCATGTCTTCTTCCAAGTCCAGGGGAGGTTGGGTGGGGATAAAATGGGTTGTGTTTGAGGAGTAAAATCACCTTCCCCCAGGACTCCCTAAGAGGAACCTATGAGGAAAATGAAACAGAGACAAGTTCAAGTGTAGCACCAAATACAAAGCAGTAATAGTACAGTTTGAGGTCAATGATAAATGTGATGTAACGTGATTTCAGATTTGTTGAGGACTAAATATCCTCCGATGTGTCTGTCTTCTTACCACTCTGCTCGTGCCTGAACCGCCTCGCTCCTCACCAGCCTCTTCTTGTCGTCCAGGGGCCGGGCCAGAGCTCGCAGCACCCGGGCCCGAAACGGCAAGATCTGAAACAGCGACAAATGTTGAATGACTATTTGCTTTTCTTTTTGTTATTACAATTTTGAATTAATATAATTCCTGGTGAAAGGGATGTTACATGCCGCAAGTTAGTCGTGGTCATTTAACAAACAGGAAGTGACTTATCTGTAGTTTAAGGTGATAGAGCAGCTGAGTCAAGACTCATCAGGACACAGCACTTACTTAACTTTGTTCATGGGCTTCATGTTTAACCGGCAAAAATAATAATTAGTACACAAATATAAAAACTTGAGTAAAAACCCAAATGACGGAAGTGGAGGGAAATTAAGGGCCGGAATGTTTTATTTTGAAATTCTTCAAAGAACCATGTGGGTGAGTGAAGTTCCCTCAGACATTATTTTTCACTTGTGTGTTGGTCAAGAAGAGACTCGAACACTGAGATTTAACAGCTTGACAAAGTCTTGAGTTTTACCTCATGTTCAGGGAAGCGGGAAAGGGCGTGGATGCAATGCAGGGAGGCGATCCTGACGGTCTGCGAGAAACAAGAAGCAAACAAAACAGCGTCAAGAGCTCGGGCTTATTAACAGGTTCATGCTATATAACAGGTCGCTCCATTTGACTGGTTAAGATACAGTATTATTCTGGTTTTGGGTTAGGGTTAGGTTTTTTCAGTTTGCATGTGAGTTGCATACTCTTACATTATTGATTACATTCACCTTTAACACGTGCTCTTCAAAATCATACCAGTCACAACAGTAATATTGAATAGGAAACACTCGGGTATACGGCGTCGCACTCACCATGGTTGGACTAGAGATGAGAGCCAGCAACCTGCTGACCAAAGCCTCCAGCTGCTGTATGAGAGCCGGTGGTGGGTCGATGAGAACGGGTTCCAGACAGGACAGAGTGGACAGCTGAACGCCCTGATCGGGGCACGACAGGGCCTCCAGTAGCAACGACAGGAGCTGGACGGGGACAGCAAATAAAAACTTGGTCATTTTCCAAAAAAAGCCACCGGACAGCGAGTGTCAGCAGAAGTTTAAGTGGCGTTTGAGTAAGAACTGTTTCCTGTTTACTCACCGCTGGTAGTTCAGTGACTTGAACCTGCTTTGGCAGTTTATTGACTATGTTGGACAGAGCCTTCAGGTAGTTGGGCTTCTTCTCTGCAGAAAATACAGACAATGAAGAAAAGTTATAATAAATAAAGTCTAAAAAGTTTAAAATCACGACATAAATCTGTCAGAATCTCCTGGAAGCGCTGTGGCCGTGTACCTTGCGGCGCAGCGTTAAAGCCCTGGACCAACTTTGCTGAATTCTCGCTGAAGAAGCGCTGGCGGTACATGATGCGAACGTCGGCATGGCAACCGCGGTTCAGAACGTCAGCAGAGTCGCTCATCAGCATTGAGAAGCTATCGGCTGCCATCGGCCCCAGATCAGCATCATCGAGCAGAGAAAAGAGCTTCAAGAACACAAGAGTGTAAGATGTTAGCAAGAGCAGGTGTTAAACTTTACATTGACAGAATAAAACTAGATAAATAAATTGTCATAAAGCACAAGGTCAAATAAAGTGTTAAATAAAGGATGTCGCTGAGTGAGTGACAGCATCTACCTTGTCAGTCAGGACAGTGGACAGAGGGTGGTACCGGAGAAGCAAAGCCTTGCCCACCTGGAGACAAAAACAATCTCACTGCATTTGCTGCTTCTAAATTTACTGATTGATGGCTTATAATAAAAAATAAGTAAAACAGCGCGATTCTTACCCAGATCAGGAGGGTGAATGCCTGAGTGCGTACAGGTGAAGATGTGGAGTGCAACTCTTTACACACTTTCTTCATCATGCTCTGAATCAGGCTGTGAAGAGAATCACCTGCAGAAAAAAAACAAACCGTCACCCAGAGCTTCTATTTGACAAGATGAAGCTCTTAGTTTAGCCACAAAAACCTTGTGATTCCTGAGTTTGAAGTTACAAACTGACCCTCCGATCGCTTGTTGACCAGCCCAGCAAAGCACTTGGCGGCAGAGGTGTATGACAGCGGGTGGCTGCAGGTGCAGCTCATCTCCTCCAGCTGTGACAGCAGCTGGTCGATCTGGGGCACCTCCACCTTGACGACACACGGTACACGGTCATATACAGCTTCAGAAACTCCGACAGTGGTTTTGCTGACTTTCAATAAAAGCAGAACTAGGTGATGAAGATGAGACTCACACTGCGAGGTAACGAACACACGCAGCCAATGAGCAGACAAACCATCTGAGACTGGCTCCACGAGTCCCCCTGCTGCTTCTGGGGAAACATTACATTCTTCCACAATCACAATTTTCAGGAAACAGTGAGACCAGGTGCAAGTCCTTAAATCAATAACCCCTAAATTAGTGCTGGGAAATATAAATGATATGAGGTGTATAGATAATAATTCTGCAATACACTCACATTTTTATGATACTGTCTTCAATAACAATGATGTATTGTTTAATTTAATTATCATTATATTACACAGTGAGGCAGCGATGAGGAATTTGTTGTATTAGCCAAATATAAAGAGACAAGAAACAAAAACACACTCATACACACACATTCCCGTACATACAGACCTTGAGCAGCTGGATTTGTGAAGGGAAGGAGTTGTCAGGCAAAAAGGAGACGTCACCGTCCAGGAAGAGAGAGACAGCCCGTGACGTTGTCTGTCCCGCCAACCTGAGGACATGAAACACCCCGAGAGGAAACCACACAAACCTCATGAAAAAATGCTTTTACAGCACAACAGAACAGAAAAATCAAAGTGATTTGATTGAAGACAGAAAAGTGAGAGACAGGAAACTGTCACATATTCAGGTTTTCTATTTACAAGCTTGAAAAAAGGATTTGAGAACTGATTTAAAACTCAAAACAACAACAATAAAAGGTGATAAAAGCAGCTTGTTCCCAACTGGCTACGGTGTCACAAGGTTTGAAAAAGCAAAAGATAAAACTGTTATATCATTAATCCTGTTGTAAACCTACGATATATAACACTTATCTCTACATGACATCCTTGACAGACTACTTAAACAGTCCAGAGTGACACTGTCTAGATGTGTGTTGATCTAAAATCTGACACTGTTTTATTGGATTTCTTTGTGGTGAAGATTTTCTAACACTCTGAACTACAAAGATGTGATGTTTCCTAGTGTGCCTTCGGTTTGGGCTCAGTAAGATGGGACAATGTCAGCATGGTTACATAAGAAAAGACAAAGACAGCAAACCAAAAATGGCAGAGAGATAGTACTGACGTTGGCTGTAGCCTGGAGCAGGCGGTGCTGATGACGGGGACCATAGCAGTCAGGACCACCTCCTCTACCAGAGGACTACGACCAGAGGACCCCTCACCTGCAACACATGAACCAGTGGGATGTTGGCGAGAAACAAAGACAGTATGAGGTCACCTATTAAACATAAACCAGGAACTATCAAAATGATCGAATGATATTTGAGGCTGGGGGTGAAGGATGAAGGATGAAGGTGAATCCCGTTCAGGGACTGCGGCTCACCCTGCAGTGCTGCTTGGAGTGCCAATGAGAGCAGGCGCGGGATGATGATTTCATGGAAGCATCGTCCTGTCTCCTCAGTGTCTTGAACCCGCTCTGCTATCCTCTGGAGGCTGCGGCACGCCAGCACCACCTCCTCCACCGAGAAACAGATGCTACCTGAAAACAACAAGAAACGAAACGACTGTGTCAGTCACATGTCTTAATTTATTGAGCCTCTACAGGACAATTCATGTGGATTTAAAGCTCAACAAATGCAATAACATGCATTCATTTAGGGCTGAAGGAGATGCCAAATTTGACAGGGTACCATCACTGTATCATACTTCCTGTCTTGCTTGACCATCAAATTTCAGGAGAGCAACTGATAGATAAACAAAACCATTCTTATTTGATCATGGATGAACCAGTTGTGGCTTTTAAAAAGTCTAATATTCTGACGAGTTCCTTGTCACAGGTCATGATGTTGCTCTACAATATTAAAACCAGAGGAGCATCTTACCTTTGTGAGCCGAGCCGAGGACCTCCAGGAGGACAGGCGTGCTCTCCCACACAACACTGGGTTGGGTGGACACCGCCGCCAGAGCAGACAGACACCGCTGACGCACTGCATGATGGGAATGCTGCTCAGAAGCTTCTCTGTTGCTGTCTTGATCCATGGGCTCTGAGCAGAGGAGAGAGAAGAGGAAAAGTCTGGGTCAGATATTTCATTATAATGATCAAACGTATTGATGCCAAAGCTGAGACTCATACTGATGCAATCAACTGTTTTATTTGTAATATTTATACCTGAATTAGTGATTTGAAGAGATTTCTTATCATTTGATGTAATAGTTTTAGTAGAGGCTTTTCACTTACCAGCAAACAACTCCGTCTTTAGTCTCGGGATGAGTTTAGTGATAAAGACTGCTGGGTGCAGCTCTGCTAAGGCTCCGGCGCACTTGACCACAGCCAGACTGGATGCACAAAGACACAGGGAGACACGATTCATGTTTAGTTCAACTGCAAGATCTTGATTCTGGATTTTGTGATTTTTAAAGATAAACGGAAAAAGTAGCAGCACAGGAATCAAATGGGTGATAGATGAAGGAGAGACGAAAGTTCAGCTGACCTGACTCCGTCATCATCCTCCGTCAGCAACAGTCTGGTCAGGTGATCTAGAGCCAGCTCAATGTCAGAGTCCAACAGCAGACCTGAGAGAGAGAGAGAGAGAGAGAGAGAGAGAGAGAGAGAGAGAGAGAGAGAGAGAGAATTTGTAACATTTGAGACGGTGCTGAATTTCTGACAGAATCCGACTCCGTTGTGAGCTTCACTTTTGAAATTGATCGTATCTCACCCGGTCGCTGCGCCAGTGAGGTGAGCATGGAGGTGGCTGTGATCTGCAGACTGGTGTTAGTCTCTGTCAGAGCTGAAAACACCATGCTGCACAGAGACTCGCGGAAGGCTGAAAACACTCTCTCTTCTGATGTGCAGGGAAGAAACACACAAAGAAACACACAAAGTTAAAATCTGGGGTTTGTTACGACACTTTGAGGAAACTGTCCCGAGTCTCCATGGTGATGTACACGCAGAACCTGAACAGTTACAGTGTTGAATGAGAGAGAGCAGATAAGTCTTTTTGAACTTTATGATAAACTATCACAGCAGAAACAAACACAAACATTAGCATTACAGTACATCTGTAAAACTCATGACTTAATGTTGAGAGACATTAAACTACAGCAAGCTTTTCTCTCTCTGCCATCTCACACAATGCTTGTAAAACCTATGAGTTTCAGATATCCAGATGTTATCAGCGTCCACACTGAGGCAGAGCAATAATTCAGAAATATTGTTGATAAATGTTTCGAGGAAAATTTAATTTTGTGGAAATAAATTACATCTAAAAGGACAAACTCGTTAAAACGTGGAACAAACGTGACAAATGAGAAAGTACAATTTGATTATATGATTATCATCATTATTTAGAACATTTTTATTATTATTTCTTGGCGTCAAAATGCAAAATCATGAATCATGATCCACTCATCATCAATACAGGATGCAGCTGTAAGATGAAGACGTCAAACCCGACCAGCCTGCAGTGGATCTGACGCGCCGAAGTCGAACATGAATGAATGCAGCACTCACCGCTCTCTGAGGCCTGGCTGGTTTTTACTGACTGGATGAATCGCAGCACCACCTCCAGTAACGTCCGTCTATGGGAACACTGGTCAGAGAGGAAGAAGTCAAGTCTCTTTGTTTATTGTAAAGTTGTTGTTTGCTACAACAAGAAAAATAAGCTCAAAAAGATTGTATAGATGTTCAGATTTAAGTAAAAGCTCCACTCTCCCCATCAACAAACAGCCATAAAACCCTGTTCATATTAAAGTAAATAAACATCTGGATGTGTTTTATTTATTTACCTGCGTTCTGCTGCTGTACTGCTCTATGAGCGAGGGCATGACTGCCGCTGTTATGATGTAGCTCGCCCTGTTGGAGGCGCTGCAGGCGGCCTGCAGCAGCTTGGCGCTGGGCCACACGAGCTTCAGGTCCAGCTCAGACAGGTGGTGTTTGCAGTCTGGAACAACATCACACACTCTCGCTTTTAAACAAGATCCCTGGACTTTCACTACAGATGAGATACTGAGGAGTCGGTTTCCTCACAATCTGTTGATTCATTTCTTTGTTTAGCTGCCGACTTGTGGGTGTTTTATTAAAGTTGTCTTAGTAGAGAGGGATTTTCTCTGCCATAAAAAGCAGCTCACCCTATAAAACTCTTTCTGGATTCTGAATTCTGATTGGCCGAAAGGTGTGGATTTAGAAAAAAAAAAGACAAGTTTACCCAAATAACAATGACATATGTGTTTGATTGCACCTATAAATGAATGTGCCAGTATTTATTGATCTGTGGGGAAAGACAGCAAAAGTCAGGCTAAGCTAAAGATTTGGGTTAAAAGGGTTATTTGTGTAACCAACAACAACAACCTACAAATATAATAAATAGCAGAATAACAGCTTTGCATTGGGTGGCTCTTAGCCCCTGTATCATGCATTACAACCGTGGTATAACAGTGTGATATTACACACACTAACTGCACAGACGGTAGAGTTACAGAGGGAGGACAAACAATTTTCATCGGTATATCAAGGCGTATTAACCATGCAAGTGTGAACAGTCATTGTGGTACAGTTTCCTGCCCATCTACACAAGCAGCGCTACACTGCAGAAGACCCTCCCATTACCACAGCGTTGACATATTTCATTTGCTGCATCATTTTTAGTCAGTTGTTAAACAAGTTTTTTCTAGTTTTATTTTACTACAGCTGTATCTCCCTGGTAATTTTGTCTTGTGTTTTGACATGTTTTTATTCACCTCTAGGGTTAATTTCAAATGTTATGTGAGATTTCAGCATTTCACCTTCGAGAACCATATCCAGGAAGGTGCTGAGGGAGTCTTCAGAGTCAGAGTTGAGGACTGAGCGAGACAGACAGGAAGTGAGTGCGGTAAGAGCAGTGAGGCCTGCAGACTCAATCTTCTCACTGGATGTCTGAAACACCTGCAATGACACAATGAGGGGGAGTTCAACTTCACATACTGTAACCAGTTTCTTCACTCTGGTGTAGATGGTTAAACAGTCTTGGAAAACTTTATTTTGATGCACTACATGTGGTATTTGTAAAGTCACAGTAATAACACTTGGTTTTCATATAAATCTGTTTCTAACAAACCTCTCTGCGCAGTGATGCCCACAGTCCCTCGAGGAATTCTGCCAAGTCCTTATGTTCGTACTGTGACACACAGGCGGTCTGGAAAATATAAATTGTTAAGTAATAAGCAGCCAGGTACAACTTCTCTTAAATTTTATACTCTCAACAAGAAGTTTTAGCTTTAACCCTTTACCAGTACATCACTGCATCAAACTTATTGATCATATATATATATATATATAACCCTCTGCTTTCAGCCTCTCGGCACCTTGTAGTTGTAATAGTTGCCTGTGTTTCTGTTCTTAAGGGAATATCAACTGTAAATCATTCACATTAACCCAGACAGACTTCTTACAGCTGGGAATATGAGATGGGAAAATGCTGAGTTAAATGTTTCTATCTCCAGCTCCACAGGACAGGAAAGATTTTTTAGAAATGAACTCAGGAATCTCACCAGAGTCTGCAGCGAGTCGTGCTTCGCGCTCTGAACGTCCGAGTCCAGCTTCTCAATGATGAGAGGCAACAGAAACTGTAACAGTGCAGTGACAAACAGAACAAAAACACTCTTTAGTGCCTGACAGCCAACTCTTCTCAGGTCATACAGGTTCCATTACAACGGTCCTACCTCAGCAAATTTCGGTGTCCCGGTGAGGACGGCCCGCAGCTCCTCAATTAGTTCCTCTTTGGTGATGCCGTGGGGGTCATTGGCAGGCTGGGGTGGATGAGTGGTGGTTATTAAAACACACAGAAATCATAGATGCACATACACATTTTCACACACGTAATGAATGTTAACAATCAGTGGCCACTGGCAAAGCAAATTCAATGATTTTCATTTTCTTAGACAAATTTCCTTCTATCACAGTAGCTCTAACATTCATGCAAACTTAAAAATAGTCGATGAAAGCTGCAAGAATATCAATTACATTCTTCATTTAACATTAATTTACGAATAATACAATGCTCAATTGATTTAAGGTAATTAGTAGTTAATTTTGAAGGCAGGGAACAAATCCGAGAGAAGATGGTAGTACCTTTAAAAACTCCTAAGTGAAAACAGTTTCTGGGTTTTAATGGAGAGCTTTCATTTCTAAATTAATGTTTAAGTGTCTTAATACTGCTTCAGAGATTTCTCCATGTTGACAAAGAAAAAAATACTACAGAATATTATTTAATCTGGGTGAATCAAGCACATTAGTGTAGATGGTTCATTCTTTGCAGCTTCTCATTTTGGTTTCGACTGGTGAAACAAAATGAATTTAAACTTCCAAAAGACAAAATACTGACCTTCATGTGAAAGACCAACTAGGCATTTTAAGATTTTTGTGTGATAACAGAATGTCAGTCATCGGATTACAGAAAATACAACATATCATATCAGCAGTGCTGTGGTTTGCCCCAGAGTCATCAAACGATCACAGAGATGTGATCCTCTGTGACGCAGCGAAGGGAAAGATGCGTGAGCAGATGAGGACGGAGTCGCTGTGTTATTGTTTTCTACAGAGCTCGTCTGAGGTCACAGGAAGTCAGTGATGACATTTCTGTCTGCCACGCTCTGTTCTTTCATCAGTTCTCGGTCCAAAGCAGCTGAGTAAACAGGGACTTACTGGGTTGAAGTCGATGGGGAAATAGCAGGACGTCACTTCAAACAGCTCCTCTGCGAATTTACCTGAGACAGCAAACAGGAAATTAATGGGAGGCCATATAGATAAATACCCAGTTAGCTCAAATTCTGAGAGCTTGGGTTGTGCATTGGACAGTAACGGGGTTAGACAAAGGTCAGGGAGGGACAGAGATAGAAAGGACACAACAGTCAGAGAGGCGCGGTGTTTGCTCTCACCTAGATCGTAGCCTCGGTGGATGATGTTCTTTGCAATCTGGAAGGCTAACAGTAGGTTGCGAGGATCCCTCTCTCCATCCATCGACTGGACAAAGCCAAACACAAAATCTGTCCCCAAACCTTTCAGTTCTGCAGATTAATCAAACAGGAAGACACTAATTTATTCAGTTCTGTTGAATAGCTTACAGAAAGCTGACACAACAATTTTGCAGAGCAGTGACAAATTCCTACAAGGGTGCAGACACCAAGCTGGAGGAATTGCACCACCAAAGACATTTTTAGCTCTTCCTCAATATCTGAGGAAGTTCGGGGCACAGTCTCACCAGCAAACCATCCCACAGAGGATTCATTGTCTGAATTGTTGAACAGAAAAAAACAAGTGAATCAATGGCAAGCAACCAGACTAAAAACCCGCACAGTATGTGTCTCTTACCAGCCTCTCTGGTCTCCATGAGGTTGATGAGCATGTTGTAGACACACGATCTCTCAGCCAGCATCAGAGACTGGAGGAAAAAATAAACAGACCAGAAAAGCTTTTTACCCACAATGCCAAGATTTAAGAACAATTTAGTATAATCCAGTTTACCCACAAAGTTGAATTAATAAAAGAGGAAGTAGAACAGAACACAGAGAAAACAAGAACATCATCATCACAGAAGAAGCTTGGTGAGATATTGCACAGGTGTGTGTTTGTATGTCGGGCCTAAAGAAACAGTTAAACACACAGAGCCGCGTCACAACAAAAGACTTCTTTACATAGATTTTTGTTACATAAAACCAGTTTGCTGATTTAAACATCTTTACTGTAACACAGTGTCGAACCTCACCTGTACATGAACATCCTGGAACAAAGACCTCAGCATAGACACAGCTGAGCCAGGAGGCAACACTGTACATTTTGTCTGGAAAAATCACAAAACACACACATGTTGCTGTCACATCAGGAACTTCTCAAAATGACTCGAAACGAATTAGCTCTCAGTTAATCTTGTGCAGGATGTGTCACTGAAAATCTATCACAGACAGACACTCACCAGAGCTCTGAGCCCCTGTAAGACAGGTGGAGTGATGACGTAATGGTCCTTTAGACGGTTTTCATAGAAAGCAATCAGCACTTCCACTGTTGAGAAGAGGGACAGGGAGACATGCTACTAACATATCACTTTCTGCATGGATAGGTTACTGACATTGAAATTAAAGTTATTTTCCCCCATTGTTTCCATTCACTGCTATTAAATAAGAGTTTTGCATTTTACAAATACCATTATGATACATTTAATTATGACGGTTTGCTGATACCCTTATTTTGATAGGGTATCTATTGGTCTAGAAAAGGATCCAAGACTTTGACAAACTGACAGAAAAGATGTGTACCTTCTGCCTCTGTAAGATTTCCATAGCACTCATGCAAAACCTCAGACAGCAGCTGGACTCCTCTGGCTCGAGTGTGAGGCTGAGAACTCATCAAACTCAGTCTACAGTCAAAAAAATTAAGAAGGAAATGAAGCAGACGGAATATTTAATGAGCACTTCTAATTGATCTTATCCGTTTCTTTTTTATTGACATTTAATTATCATTTTGACATGGTGAAGTGTAGAACAACAACAACAACTATGTCAGAACCTTATAAAGACTTAATTTCAAAGTCCATCATGGAACCCTATTATGGTTTGGTGATATTATCATAATCTTGATATTTTTCAGTGTCATGCATGTGAAATCTCCCACCACCTCCATTCTCTCACAAAACTAGAGAGATTGCATAAGGGAACAAAATGACACTGCAGCGTGGCCAGGCTTTAATGTTTTTATTATTGCTGTGATGTTAGTGAAGGTGTTGACAGCTCACCCCAGTGCTTCCACCAGCTGCAGAACTGTAAACTGTCCATCTTTGACACCTGAAAATACAACCAAGTTTAGTGAACTATCATAAACGCTGTCACGAAAACCAACCACAGACCCACACAGAAAACTGACCTGACAACACATTAATATAACAGAGCTATCTCTGGTAATAAACTACAGATTACACAGCAGCATCGGCGAGGTTCAAAGGTACAGAGTTCATTGACAGGATGCTTTCAACCGGACACAAACACAGCAGCTAGCAAGCAGCATGCGGTTAAACCACAACGAGCTAGTGGTCAAATTCACAGCAACAGTCATGTGACAGCGCAATAAAACACTAGGGATATATTCAGTATGTGCTGGTATGGTGACAAACTGAGCAGACTCTTGTCGCAACGTGTGTTTTTGTGCCATGAGGTCGTAACACCACACAGGATGTTGTGGCGCTAAGTTAGCTAGTTAAGCATCATGCCGTGTTGCGCATCGTCGAAGCGGCAGCTCGGCAGCCCCAACAGCGTTAATTTCACACTGCACTGTCCTTGGAAAGACGTCAAGGAAAATAAGACGAAGACTTATTTACCAGTTGCTGTATCTTTGGCCTTGCTGTCTTGTAGTCCCGAGACAAATTCCTCCACCAGAGACAACAGCAAGGCACTGTCCGCAGCCATCGTGCCCCTGTACCTCAACTGAAACTGCGCGTGCGCAAAAAGTTAGTGATGAAACGCAAAACTGGGAAATTTTACATAAAGTTTTATAAAACAGTGCCGTTAACAGACAGCACAGTGTCAAATTGAAGCCATGTGGATTGTGTGAATGTTGCTTGAAATTTAAACGTTTGTTAGAGGTAGAAATAAAAACTGCGGCATTTAGGTTTTGGTGCTGCCTTCAGGTGCTGTCCGAATTCTACAACATTGCAAAGAGTACAGCCTAGCGAGAGTGGAATTCTCCGTAATATTCCCGATGTACGTCATCTGCCCTTTCACTGGAGCAGGAAGTGCTTTTGTAATGTTTTTGAACAATTTTAGATGAATTACTACCAGTATCATTAAAAATACTATAAGCGTCAGAGACAACGTTGCTGTGTGTAATAGACTTCCGTTGGTACTGAACTTATTTGCAACGTCGCCCATTCATAGTTGTCTTAACTCCTGACGTAGGGGAACACAACACCTGCATGCGTGCTTACGCTCAGGCGTAAAAAAGTTCGGTGGTGCTAGCTCCGCCGCTAGTCACCTTTCACCAGCAGAGAGGGAAGTAAGGTTTTGGGGGGTTTAAAGACAATGATCTGGAGACAACGTCAAAGAATTGAAGTTGTCCACCGAGGGCTTCGGGAAACTGTAACTACCTACCACATCTGGGATAAACTCATCGTGCGGGGAAATGGTCACGAGTGCGCGGAAGTTTGTGTTTACTGATGTTGTGGTAGCTAGCTGGCTGGCCCTGTTAGCTTGTTAGCGCAGAAGGTGCGCGCTGCTTGCACTGCTGGACATCAAGATTTCCAACAAACCCAACTTAACAGGAAGTTAAACATCACACATGTTGCTGGTTATATCGTAATATTTAAAACAGATGTTACGGCTGGCTGTTGGCTTGGCTATCAAACTCTTGTAGCGTTAGTGCGGGCCACGAGCTTTGAATCTTGTGGGGTCGTATCAAACACAAGTAGCACAGATACAGAAAGAGAGAAAACGCACATCGAACCCGCAGGTACAGCTCAGCCCTGCGCTATCAAACATCCAAACGATCTCCCTTTTGCCGTTACGGATGACATCAGGCTTGCAACTCCTGACCTGCGACCCATCCTCCCAATCGGACCGAGTTCATCGTCTTTGTCCGTGATGGGCCCCCTGCTCAGCTGGTGAGACGCGTGGAAACGATCTGCAGTCTGACCATGGGAGGATGTGTGGGGAGATACTGGGAAGGCTGGGAGGACACACAGAGCCGAGGCTCGTCCAGGAACGGTGGACGAGGAGGTAAGACCTGTGTGTGTGTGTGTGTGTGTGTGTGTGTGTGTGTGTGTGTGTGTGTGTGTGTGTGTGTGTGTGTGCGCTCCTGTAAATCATATGAATTTTTGGACTGTTGTTCTTGCAACACCAGTGCCTCCACGTTTTTTTTCCTAACTGGTGGCACTACAAAATTCATCCTGCTTTGTCTGTGTGGAATCCCTGCTGTGACAAAAATGGCATCTGACATTTGACAGCTGTCCAATTCTGCTTAATTGCATGTACACCCAATATAAGTGCACAGTAAATGCACAAAAAAACTACTGTAGGTGGTTGAGACTCACTCTATCCAGATGTATTCCACTCCTGAATCTCAAGTGACCACTTGTTCATTGGTTTCACTTTTGTTTTTCTGGAAACTCCATGCACCTGAAGTAAACAGGACTCTGTAGTAAAGGACACCTTTCCATTCACAATGCACTGCATATCTTCTCACATAAAAGTGCACAACGGCATGCTTGGACCAATGTGTGCACAAAGGTTTAGCTCATGCGTGTTGATTAGATTGTGATCATATTGTACAGTTTCAAATAGTGAAGTGCCTGCGATAATATCTTGCCCAACTGCAAATAAAGGGGAAGGATGTTGACAGGTACCAGTTTGCATTTTGGGTAGGCAGTCAGGTTGCTGGAGACACATTCTTGGATATGAATGCAGTGCAGTTACAGTTCACCTGAATGCTACGCAGCTTACATGTTAAGACCAGTGTGTTTGCCCCCTCAATACTCCAGTCTGATGCTTTTTCTTGGGAGACAGTTCCTTTCTTGTTTTGCCACTGCACAGTATGTGGTGTCCCTTGTGCTATTTAAGTTGAGCACTATGTAGACTGTGCCATCTCAGGCCCCATTCCTAAGAGCGATTACAGCCAAATTCACCTACACTACACCCACATTTGCCTGACATCGCAACTATAACAAGGCTGACAATTTTCTCACCCAGCAATTTCAAGACTCACTCTTAATCCCACACCAGCAGGCCTCCTGGGGCAGCTGCTATTCTAACACTGGTAATATGGTAGCCCTGTCAACATGCAGTTAAGGATCAAGCAGGATATTGTGGTTACTGTAACTCCCAGCAAAGTAGAGGAGGTTACATCGATTCCCGAAGTTGCTGATGTGCCGATTATTCACATCAGGGACTTGAGTTCATGTCCATTACCTTCCCGCAAGATAACATTCTTCCAAAGATAAACACTGGCAAACTGCCACATTTTGTTCTTTTACACTTGTCTTTGATAGTGACGGATGGAATTTGGATTGCTGCTTCAGCACTTAGCAAGAGTAAATGTTATATTTACAACCAGACTAAACTCAATGACGCAGGCGCCGCACAGCTGAATTGGCAGACAGTCTGAATTTCTGCATAGTTTCGACCCCAGACAACAATGTCAGTGATATTAAGCATGACCTTTTATGACAGATGGGGAGACACATGAAAATGTTTACTGTTTATTGGATGAATAAAGGCTTTGCAGGCTTATGAAAGTTGTTATGAATTCACCTAGGATGTGAAAAGACCATCAGATGCCCGTGAAGCTGCGGTAAAATCTGTGCTTCAGTTTGTCAATCCAGCAATTGACCAACATGTTATTTTACTTAAAAACCAAATGGTGAAAAGACTCGTCAATGTGAGACTTATTTGAATTTCAGTATCTGGCACAATACCGTTCCCTTGATAGTGACTGTTTAGGAATCTTCGTGTCTGTTATTCATTTGGATGCAGGTTCTGTCCCCTTTGTTTCTTACTGACGGAAAGATTTTCAATTAGTCTCTTTCCAGCTGGAATCGTCTCCAGTTTACATCAGAACGACAGGATGTTTTCAAGATGGATTCCAGCTTTGGATCAGAGAGCAAAGGAGACTTTTTTTGACCCCAAGCCCCTTGGATATAACCCAGAAAGAAAATCTTATATAGATTTCTACAGGCCGATTATGACCTTTTTTAAATAAGTTTTCTGTCTTCGTTACTTGCTGAAGTGGCAGACGGAGAGATTATTTAAAGTCAAAGCCATCACAGCTGAGATTCCCCGGGTTTTGGCGGTGGTTCATGGTAATTTCCCACCCTGATTGGTATCAACAGACACTCCCTACTAGACCAGGCTGTGATCAAAAAGAACAAGTCATATCATGTCCTGCTGCGTCATTGACTGGCTCCTCTAACAGGACTGAATCTACTCTGCTTGACACACCCTCACACAGACAGCCGTGTGAGAGGGAGAGGCCAGGTACAACAGAACAATAACGTGGTATCTCTCCATTTGTCACAGCATGGGTTGATTAATTTCAGTCCTCGCCACACAGTGAAGATTTTGTCCTCATTTTCTTTGGATGAAACAGCTCTGTGGTTTTTGAATTCGAATGTAATGCAGGTTTCTGCCCCTTCATCGCGTCCCCTGAGAGATTAACAGAGGCCTTATTTGCACCCTCAAGACTGAGATACACTCTGGTAGAACAAGCTTGGACGACATGTCCACCGTGTCCGAAAAGTTGAGATGTTTCCACTTTCAGAGCAGGAACCTTTCTGAACGTCGCATGATAAGCTGGTGACCAGAGGGATTATGAGGCAGAACTGGTTGTTGTTGACATAAATAAACGGATACAGAAAATAAAATTAACATTATCAGGCTGCCAAAATAAAAAATAAAAACATAAATGACTCAATAAATAAGTATGCCACTAAATGCACCAAAAAGAATGTTGAAAATAAATACAGGTATTAATTAAGTAATAAAATGTGACATGAACTGATATTTCTCTTTTAATTTGCTTCTGTTTATTTATTTACCTTTTGTATTAATTTGCCTATTTATTATTTTCATAATTGAATTCCCATTTTATTTATTTATTTATTTATTTACATATATATTTGGTGAAGTAGTGCAGGTAGTGTCTGTGTATCGACAGCAGATAATTCTTGTCACTTTAGCTTGAAACATTACTACTAATCAAAGTGGATGATAATGAATTTTCTGTCAGTTCTCTCTTAACCATTGACCCTGGTAATAAATGCACCAAATCTCAAAGCACTGTCGGAGATGTTCTGAGGAAATCGATGACGAGAGACTGACTTTATCTTTAGCTGCAAAAAGACAAATGCACATGTTGTGGTGATAAAACGACCAGCTGTGAGGATCTTGCCTGTGGGAATGTGGGTTTGTGTATGTTCTTGTGTGTCCAGAGGAAATGCAGTCATACATGCATTCAGTCTCGGTGTCCGGTTAAAGAGCGCACTTCCCATCTGTCCTCTCCCGTGTTCCCGTCCACTGATGTCTGCTGTTAAAAGAGCAACACAGAAAAACACCCCACATTAATTATTTGCCTCACGTCAGGGGAATGCGAGAGGCTGTTTTAAAAATGTCTTTACAGGGCCAAAGCAACGTTATGTGTTATGTTTTTTTTCCCCCCAGAAACAGGTTATCCTTTAACAGCCACTGTGAGCCTCAGACAGCATCCACAAACCTCTCATATGAACCTTTATACCTTGTTTATGGTTCATTTCACACTTCATCACGTGTCTGTCAGGGCATTGCTTCATGTCTCTGTTTTGTCGTGCCATTCAATGAATCACTTCCCTTTTGTTACTGCCCGCATTTCATACACACTGTCCACCACGCCACACTTACTTCCATAAACCGTTGCTATTTCTTTAATTTGTATTTCTACCTCTGGGGAGCTTTTAAACATGGTGCAGGCATTCTTATTCCATATTTTCTTTTAGTCTAGCTCATATTTTACTATCTACAAGGAATCCACAATGAAAACACAAAGACACCGGACAGAAACAATACAAATCTTTAAAGAAAATAAAAAATCTGAGGTATTTTACAGCATGAGAGTCTTTTAGCTTCCTCACATCTGCTTGCGCCAACTGTGCAGCATGTCCACTCTTTACAGAATCTCCTCTGTAGATATCGGAGAACGTGTCGGTCAGAGATAACCAGTCAGTCAGCCCTCCCTTTAGGAGAGGCGAGGGGTAGCTCACAATACAACACTGTATTATTTTGACAACTTTAAATGTCGACCATCAACCTCAACGTCCTAACATATACTTAGTCGCTCTTTAAACTACGCCAGCTGACTTCCTTCTCTGCTCCCGTCATAATTACTACGACCACAAGAGGTCGCCTGACAATAAAATGTAACCATGGGTCTTGGTTAGCTGCTTGCACAGACGTTTTTACAGCCGCACAGTCTCTGTAGGTGCCGGTGCAGCCACAATGTATGTATTGTAGGAAAATACAGTTGAAACAGTTAGTGGTGTAGCCAGTGTTAAACCTCAAGTGTTAAAATTTCCTGTTTTTCCTTTTTATTGTGTTGGTGAAGTGGTTTTTCTTGGGTTTTAGGATTTATTTATTAATTTATGAATTAATTCACTTATTCTTTGTTTTGTTTTTTTGGGCCAAAACATTGTTATCTGGGAACGGTTGGGCATTTCTTACTGTTTTAGGACATTTTACAAACCAAACAATCATTGATAGATCAACAAAATAATCTTTAGATCAATCGATAATGAAAATAATCATTAGTTGTAGCCCTACAAGAAACAATCCCATTCAATTTTCCCATTTCTGTAAGACCTAGTAGCAAATTAGCCAGTGGAACTCTTTATATAACATTATATAAAGTATATATATTAGTATGAATAAATGCACTTCAGAAACATATAGACACTATACAAATATAGCCAACAAGAGGTGAAGCTTGTTTGAAAAGAGGATGCACGTATGGATAGTTTATTGTGTATTCTTGCATCAGGAGCTGAGATAACATACATTGCCTATGACCTACAGTTGAACATGTCTTTCGTTGTAATGTCTGGGAATACGGACCAAATCGTGTCGTCTTCAGACCCTCTCGCAGCACATGTCCACTACCACTTGAGTGATAGTGAGGAAGCCCTTTAGCTTCGGTCAGGATTCACACCGCTCCGAGTGCTAATCCTACACCACACCACGTCCTCCAAATTACTCCTCCTAAGCCGCCTGCACTATAAATAATTAGTTCGAAAGAAAGGCAACCCCTTGGACGTGTGCTGTCTCATCTGTACTCTTCTCCATTTTCCATCACTCCACTCCTCGGTGACTGGCACCTCTGCCTCGGGCATTTGTAGATGTAAGCTTAAGCCTGTTCACTTCCTACTGACGGTTTCTGTCTGACAACATAAGCTGAAGTGTCTGACAGTTGGCACTCAATTAAAAAAAAAACGTCGACTTTTGTAGCACAGAATTGCACCACAGCCTGTTCGGTTAAAAGAAAATGTTTATGCCAGCAACAACATAAAACTATTATGATAAATCATGGGGAGATGCATCGTCAGCAGGTAACCATAGCTGGCTGAACTGCTGGTGCATTTTTAAAATGAGGTCAGATGTGTTACTTTCCGGATGCTAGCCTATTGTCTGCGTAGACAGGTGAGTGTGTGACCCTCAGGTGTGGCTTCTACTCAAATAAGTGCTCTCCTCACCGAGGTGTGTTTTGTGTTAATACTAAGTGGTGGGAAACACGGGTCATATTACATACACAGATATAGGCTAAAGATGCTTCATGCATATTGCAAACTCTGAATGACCTCCTAATTTTAGATTCGGATGACATAGTGAGGTGTGGAGGGGCGTTCTCTGTCTCTGGTGACAGCTAGCATTTCTCTCTGACGGCAGCTCTGTTTAGCGCTGCCAAGTGATGAAAGCACGGGATGTGAATTATATGGGAACATCATGTGGTTTGTTAATCAATCTGCGTATTCTGTGGTGTTTGAGTTTTACTCAAATCTCTCCACTCCATCCTAATTGTACACGTTGACAACAAATAAAACAATAGTAAATACAACACTTAAAGGTGCCCATAGAGCAGTGGAGCAAAGAGTGGGTCCCTCGTGCATTACACATGTTTGTTACACCTAAAGGAAACACACAGTGCACAGAAACATAACGTTATATGTTCACCTGTGTTGGTGCTTTCAGGCGCCTGTTACTTACAATGGAACTTTGTGTTTTCCCTTTAACAAACGATGTATATAAAAATCAATGCACATCTCCTGTTATTGGTCAAATGCAAATACTTTAGCATCACTGGACAAACACGCAGGCTTGCATTTATAAGTGTTGGATATTTTTTTAATGCTTTTTACACCCTGTATGTCTCTGTGTTTGTCAGTTTTTGTCACTATCTATTATTTGCAGCGTCATTGTGGTATTCAAACCACTATTTCCATGCATTACACGCTATCTTGTATGTTGCTGTTCGCTGCTTCCTGTTTTTGCTTCATCCCCTGTCAGGCAAATTGCTAAAATTGTTTCATTGCACTTTGCTTAACACAATTTTAGTGCCTCCAATCAGCAGTGATCATATTAGATCAACAGAAATATCAAACGCTATTTCCTCTGGAAAAATACTGACAAATGGCAGTTCACAGGCCGTCGCAAATTTGAAGGAAAAAGTGTGGTGTCTCTACCTCTAACAGTCTTCTGTGGCTTTTCCTTTCCATCGCAGGACGTAACGAGCCTCTGAAGAAAGATCGACCCAAGTGGAAGAGCGACTACCCGATGACGGAGGGCCAGCTACGGAGCAAGCGGGACGAGTTCTGGGACACGGCGCCGGCCTTCGAGGGCCGTAAGGAGATCTGGGACGCTCTGAAAGCCGCCGCCGTGGCACTGGAGTGCAACGACCACGAGCTGGCCCAGGCTATAGTGGACGGAGCCAGTATCACACTGCCACATGGTAAGAACACAAAATACACATTCACAAAAACCAAATAGTTCGTACTCATGTCTGGGGGGAAAAGACAGTGATGGACTCAAATCCACTGATATACATCAATCACTGGCTGATCCACAGTGAACAGAACTTATGTATAGATGTGCACAGAATAACTTGACCGTAAGTTTAAATAACAGCTTGCACTCGTTCCCTCTCCAGGTACTCTCACAGAGTGTTATGATGAACTCGGGAACCGCTACCAGCTGCCCGTCTACTGCCTGGCTCCACCTGTCAACCTCATCTCAGAACGCAGCGATGAGGACCCCAGCGACAGCCCCGAGCCCCCCGCAGCACCCAAAAAGGAATTCCAGCTCAAGGTACCGAACACACTTATCGGGTTGTTTTTAAATTTCAGCAACTTACACCCGACCGCTGACACGTTTCATATGTTATCAGATGTGTTAATGTCTTAATTCATAGAACCCCAGTTGTGCAAGTTCCTGTCTTGGTTTATCCTTGACAGACAAATTTTTACCTGTGTTCCCCGTGTAGGTACGACTGTCCACAGGTAAGGACCTGCGCCTCAGCGCCAGCATGGCTGACACCATAGGGCAGCTTAAGAAGCAGCTGCAGGCCCAGGAGGACATCGACGCCACCCATCAGCGCTGGTTCTTCTCCGGCAAGTTGCTCACAGACAAGACGCGGCTGCAAGACACTAAGATCCAGAAGGACTTTGTCATCCAAGTCATCGTCAACCCGCAGGCCCTCCGAGCCCCGAAGCCATCGCCCACCTCATCTGAATAGCTAAGAACAAAGAGGACAAGTGGAGAGGTGGTGCAGTGGGTGGCAGACACTAAAGGACCAGAGGTGCCTCCTAATGCTGGATTGAAATAAAACTGTGGAGGTACAAAACTACATGAGGGAGAAACTCTACAGTGCTGCTTTCTTTCATCTACCACGTGTTGTATTTTGTTTTTTTTTTGTTTTTTGGGGGGGGTGGGACGGGGTATTTTGGGTTGGTCTTAACGTCAATCCAGTCACCACACTAACTCTGGAGATCCTCTTCCCCTTGTCTCTCTGAACCATTTGGAATGAAAGCAGAACTCGTGCTGATGAGCAGCCTTTTCAACCGCAGACAGACGCTGCACATCACGCTGCACATGCGCTGCCGTTTTTCTCTGCACTGATGGTAACTAAGTGCCAATGGAAGAAATGCAGAAGTGTCTGTGTTGGTTCTAGAGCACATTTCTACTAGGACTGCACTGCAATCCTCTACTCCTCCACAGATACAGGAAGGGAAGGCAGAGAGTGTGATCCCGAACATTTCTTGTTTCCCTTTTCTTTTCTTTTTCTTTCTTTTTTTTTTTTTTCTTTTATTGAGGAAATAATGTAATCTGAGCTTTTTTGCACATTTGAAGATTATTACTATACTTTTGTGGTAGTTTGTGTGCCTTCTACATGAAACAAAAAAAGGGTCAATGTCCTGAAAGATGCTAGTTTTACCACTAGATTAAGCCTTCTGTATTTTTTTAGATTCAGGAACTCTTAGATTGACCCAAGCTATAACTGCTGCCTTTTTTCTTTTTGTTTTTTTGTTAGTTTTTTTTTTTTTTTTTTTTAAATGATTTCACGAATCTTGCTGAAAAAACATGGTGTGTGGGTGCTGGCGTGTGTGTTTGGGCAAAAGGAATATGTATTTTAGCCATATGATACATTTCAGTTTGACATAGCTCATAGACACAAGACTGTTTCCCTGGTCTACAAGTCATAGCTTTGCAATCAATCATATCATACTGTCTAAGGAATTACAAATTCCCATGCAAAAAAAATGATGGTCTTAAATTGGTCTTATTGATCACTTAATGACCCCCGGACCACTAGGGGGCAGCGACACAGCCCTGATATAATCACTTCAGTTGCTTGGGGCACCTGATGAATGTAAATCCAGTATTCATTCACCTTTTTTATCCTCGATATGGTTTAGGAAATTATAATATTTGTCACTTTTGTTCTCTAGATGTTTGACCTTCTTCACCAGCATACAGATGTCTTAGAGTGAGCTGGTTTGCCAGAAATGGCTGCCAACAAGTTTTATATGCGGGGGGTTGGTGAGAGCCGTTAGGACTTGACCATATGGAGCAGTGAACCGAAACAATGAGCAGAAAAAGCTGCGGATTTGAGCGTCAGTTCTCAGCAGATCCAGCAGTACAAACTTTACATTACAGGAGTTATTTGTTTGTTTTTTTGTTTTTCCATTTAAAAAATATATATATATATATTTAAAGGGCCACTTCACTGATTTTAGATATGAAGATCAGTTTACATTACATGGTTAGTACTACTTTGCCTTCAAAACCAAAAGAGGTGTGGAATTTCAAAGATGTGGGCGTTTAACATTTATTGGAAAGGGTTGAAACAAATTTATCATTTTATTTATGTTATGACTTCTTTTCTTCAATTGACAGCATACTTTGAATCCTGTACCACCACATACACATTAGACTTTACTTTTGTTTTAACCTCTGTCTAGGTCGGTAAACACATTTAGAGTCTTTGCACAAGCCATTCTGCCTGACAGTTAAAAATGTTTCTAACGAAGCAGTAAGCTACTGCCTTTTTTTCCTTTTATATAGTTGTACAGAGACAAACAATGTCAGTGTGTGCGCCGTGACTCTGACTGATTGTTGTTGTACAGCAAAGATTATTGTTTTGAAAGGAAAAGCTTTGTCCAGGTTTGTCCCCAGCCACAGTGGCTGCCAGAACACAGAAACATTTCGGCCTCGAACACGACTGCCCTGAAATGATGCCGGCAGCTCATGGCGGACGTTGCCATTTGTCCTGACAGTCTGATTGGTACGAACGCATTAAAATACAGTGGCTATATTCACACTGCAGCTGAAAGTGCACGGTTTAGATATATCATGAGTGCTGTGCTGTGAACATCACAAATATCCACTCCAGACATTTATCGTACATTTGACTTACATGGCAGGTCACAAGGTCATATGACGCGACAGAGAGAGAGAGATGGCAGTAATTGGTATTTTAGGAGCCCTCTGAGTTTGGTCCATATGTATGGAGGCAAAGAAATGCCATAATGAATTCAATTTTAAAGGAGCTATTTGAAAGTTTTGGTATTGCTACATAGCTAGCATTAGCATTAACAGCTGTTTACTTACCAGTACTTTACTTACCAGTCCAGTAGAAACGTTTCATGTTCAGTATCGAATACTATTCCCTCACTCACTAAGAGCTGTCTCCAGCGCTGAAAAGCCGATGTTAACTCTTCTTCTGTTTCTATTTCTATCACTTCTTTCCTTCCACTGAAGCTAGCTTGCTAACCAGCTAGCCCGACAAGACAGCGTATTCCGCGGTGGAGAAAACGTACAAATAACCCCTTTTTTTAAATTGTGAAATTTAATCACTGCGGAATACTTTTGTTGTTGGATGTTGGAAATTAAATACCACTGAATTTATAGGACTGAAATATTTTAATTTGAAAACAATAACTGAATTTATATGGTTTGAATTATCCTCTGAATTAATTTTACTTTATTCAAACGACTTAAACTTCATTGTTTTTCATTGTTACACACATGGAAACTTCAAGTGTCCAGGGTGACTGACAGAATGTAACCTGGTAGGACGGAGGTCTGATGGCTAATAGATTATATTCGGATGGTTCGTTTGTTTGGTGCCTAGATTTCCTCGAGCGACTTGAGTTTCTGACTTTACTTGAATTTCTCTGACTTACTCCGCTTTTGTCCATCGCCGTCACTTCCAGGTCATGTCGGTGTTAAATGCGTGTTATAGCTCAGAATAGATCAAGACCTGCTTTGTGAACGTAGCCGGCGTTGTACCGCTGATGGACGCACAAGTCTGCGGCTCGACGAGCGTTGTTTTCATTCACTGCTCCTGTTGCACAGTTCTCCAGCAGTTTGATCACTGAGGAAGTGAAATAGTTCGAAACCTAACTGAGCCACACCCAAACACATCAAGAAAAATGTTTGTTTTCTAACATCTTTTCTATACAGTTTCAACTTTAAAGCTCATCACAATCACCCTGTTTTTTTTGTTTTTTTATTTACAGGACCTTTTTTTGTTTTTGTTCTTTGCTTCCCTTTACCAATGGTTCTTTTGGGGATTTCTTGATCATTTTATGCAAACTTGAATAAGCATCATTTTTCTCTGTATGTGCAATACAATAGACATAGACCTCATATCTTCTTTTTGGTTCTGATAGATTTCATAGAGCACCAGCTATGAGTATTGTTAAAGTCATGTCAAGCGACAGGTACAAGCCTGCTACAATCTGACGCCTGTGTCGACTGTTTCAAATGTTCACGTTTGTCACTTTGAAATGTATTTCTAGTCTGATGCCTTGACCGTTCAGATGGGCTTTCATCTTTCACAGACAAAATATCTAAACATTAAAAATGCCTACACAACTTTTCTTCCCCAGTGTCCATTGAGCATTCTGCCCTGCACGTCTCAGCTGTGCAGGTCAGGGTGTCATTGAGCCTCAGGTTGGGGAAAAGCTCTGCTGACGACTTTATTATCGATGGCGTCTTACAGCATCCTCGCTGAAGTGAGCCGTGGGTGGGGTTTTTATTTTATTTTTTGTGTCATCTTGCGTCTCTGACTGTCATCTCTCCCTGTGCTTCACCGGCATTCGCCCTCTTTTTAAACTCAATGAAGTAACGTTGAGCAGAGGTTATCGTATCAGGTTAAACTTAAAGGTACATCTTAATGAATTGTAAAAGGGCTTAAGGAACTTTTAAGGTGTCCCTCAGGTTGCAAACTAAAGAGAACTCCAGAAGGAAGCCCCTCGTACCGTGCTGTAAAAATTACCAAAACCAATCCCCGTCCCACCAGCAATTCAATACAGTGACTCTTATGAAGTCACACTCACAGCTAAGGAGAGCTCTCTGTTTTAAGGGAAGGCCCCATGATAAATGTGCTATGAAATGGATGAGATCTTGTTTTTTTTTTGTTTGTTTTTTTAACTGATGGTTGCATGTGTGGAAACCTACCATGATAAATCATTGGAAGAAAAATGTAGCAAAGTCTAATCTTCAAATTAGTATTTGAAGTAAATGCATATGTTTCCTCCATTCCCCGACACTTGTGTTTAGTTGTAGTGCAGAAAGTTGAGTGTGTCTCACAGCAGCAGACAGTTTGAATAGTAGGAAAAGCAAAGGTGTTATTAATAACATTAACAATGGCTCTGTGTCCCAGTGAGCCAACATGTGAAAACCCAGAACCCTGAGACTGAAGCAGCTAAATGGAATCCAGCCATCGTTCATTTTATTATTTATACCTGTGCTTTAACCTTAGACAGCCCTGCTTTTGACAGGCTGACAGGCACCGCAGAATTAACAGCGTGAGCAGAGTTTGTACATTCCCACATAGTCCTATGGTCTCTAATCAAGCAAAGTGGAAACACCTGTGAGCCGACCCTCAGGGTGCACGGGGCTTCCGGTCTCGTTAAAATGCTCTTCCCCACCCCTCAACGTGGGACGGAGGCGTCTACGTTGGCCTTCTGTGTGAAATGATCAAAACTCATTGAGTTGAGAAAGCTTCATGGTTTACAGCGCTAGTCCAGTTCCCCTCCGCAAATCAGACTCATTGTCAGACACTGACATCACACCTTCTGCAGAGGGTCTGTGAATTTGACCTCAGTTGTGATTTTTTTCTTTTTTCTTTTTTAAGTAAAGTTTAATCCCACTGACACTGAGTCACATCTCTCATTCTAGTGAAGACACTTTAGAAAATTTCTGTTCAATCTGCAAGAAGTCGAGCACCAAAAACGTTCAGGTGTAGAGGAGAGGAGAGGTGGTAGAAGTAGTGCTCAAGTCAACCCAGTGCAAATTTCAGATATTTGGAGATTTTTAACATAAGGTCCACTTGCTAGCTTTTTCCAGACCTTTCAACCGCATCTCGTGGTCTTCCTCAGTGGAGTTTGCTTAGTAAACGTAACAAAACTCGGCAATCGCCCCAAACTTCTCTTCTGAGAAACACCTCGAGATGTGTGAAAGCCCCAGAAAAACTTTGTAAGCACAGTTTTCAACAGTCAGGAGCAGTGTAAATGGACTTGGATCATAACACCAATCAAGATGCAACACTTATTGTTTTGCACTCATTCGAATGTATGTAAACTTTTACATCGCATATAAGACCTGACTTAGACAAAAATATAATGATGTCTGCATGACGTCGTGCACATGTATGTTAATGATACACAGATGAAATTGAATTGCATATGAAGTTGTTTATTAAGCTGGTTATACAGTAAAAAGCCATAGTAGGCCGGAAATATTTATTTTTCACTTGTAACAGCAAATAACATCACGATCCTCTCCTTTAAAAACTCAAATTCCCAAAAGACACTGCAGTTAGATAAATCTTATTGTATTAACACATTAACAGCTAAACCACTTAAATAATTTTTTTTTCAAATTATCTATACCACCTAAGTATGTGTTTAAAAAATAAAAAAATAAAAAAATCTGTATATTTAGTCAAAGACAGAAATCAAGTCATTATATGGACATTTCTTGATGATGAATGACACCCACAATTTATTTTACTACTTGGTGTGTTCATTTATATGCTGAAATCATTTTAAATCATGTTTTTAAACTGTTGAATAAAATCAAACTATTGTAAAAATGAAGATTGTTTTCTGCTTTTCTTCCTTGGAATGAATTAAATCAGACGTGATTGAGTTAAGCCCAGCTTGTTGATCACATGCTGCAGCAAAGTCCTGATTTATCGTCACCACAAGATGGAGCTCTGCTCCTCTGCAAATACTCCAGTGAACCTTGGCTTCTTCGACAGGGGGAATGAACATGAGTAGACTGAACACACACACATAGCCTTGTTTGTTTTAGCCAACATATTCAGGCATAAATCAGATGATTTACAGTGTGTTCCTTGAAAGCAGTGTTTCCCAACCTGGAAGGTTTGAAAAAGCACCATGGAAAAGTTCTGTTTCAAAAAACAAAGTTTGTGCTTTAGCATTTCTTGGAGGAGGGAATGAACTCAGAAAAGTTGCTTTTTGGCTCACTCCTGCTTAACCCTCCTTATGTTTCCTACATGTAATGATTTCCTACATTTCCCAAAATACCTTTCGACGCCCCTGAAATGAGGGTGTGGACAGTTGCAATCAAAGGTAGCTTTATGGGCATATAAATGGTTTGGAAGTGTTTAGCTGTGGGCTACTGTACACGTGTGTACAAGTTACTCATGCACAGAATTCAACAATCCTCAACAACATTTCCCAGCAGCCACCTGTCAGTCACACAGGATGGGTGGGAAGGTGGGAGGATGGTCTTTATGGAGTTTTCTTTTGATTAAGTTTGAGGTTCTGTAGGTGGGACTCTTTTCTTCAGCTGTTGAATTGTGATGAGAATCAACAGTTGCGGTAATCACCAATTTTTTCCCTCTGTTTATACCAAACACACTGTAACTGTAAAATCTGTAATTTCCTGTCTGAAAGGCAGGAAAAGGCTGCTAGACACCAACTATAAGTGAAGCAGAAAATTGATCAACTGTGCTCAGGTTCAAGTCCATACTTTGTCTTGTAAATCACCAATGAAGTCTCTTTCATACTGGCACTTCCTGTGAAAATACTGCCCATTATTACTGTCATGCTGCACATCTTGTTGCAGCTAACATCACCCTCCTTGTACATGGAGAGGGAACTTTTTAAGCCTTGCAACTCTGACTCGTTTTCTCTTTCAGTCTCTGCAAATACAGTCAACACGGGGTCTCCGGAGGGCTGTGGTGCACCGGGCCTGGAAAAAGCCCCTATTGACGGTGGAATTTCACAGAGAGCGCTGTTTGTGGTCACTCGCCCAGTCAGCCTTATTCTAAGCTCTGTTACCCCCACCGACAGTCCCGGGATGACCCTGACGCCACAGCAGAGAGTTTGGAGGGTTTGGACAGAAGCATATGTCTAAGGGGTCATAACAATGTCCAAGGCTTATGATTTTAATTTGACTTTGGATCTCATTCAGTCTGTTTTATGAAACTCCCACATCGTAATGTGTGTGTCTGATTTTCTTTCCCTCTGCCTCTTTCCTGTGAGCAACAAAACCACTGGAGTGGACACCATAAAGTTTAACACTAATCCTCCCCAATGAACTACAAAATCATGATTGAAATTTTATATGATAACTTTAACATACATTGCTTGAAAGTACCAACTGACAGTGAAGCCAAGACTTATCCCCTTTTTAAATCTATGTAAAGTATATTATTTAAATGATCTATTTTCATATCTATATGCATACTGGTTTGAATACGTTTGTTTTGGGACTGACAGCAGGTTAGTTTAAACAAAGACAAAACAAACCTGAGTTTGTCAAACTGAATCACAAAGTCAAGCTACAGCCACACCGTACATTTGCCCGGGTGAAAGTCTGTTCTCAGTATGATGGAAAGTCTGCCCCACAGGATGTGGTCAATCAAAAATGAGAGAAAAATAAAAAAATTGTTCAGATAAAAACCTGGACTCTCCAGCAAATTTCATCTACACCCCCACCAGACATGAGCTGTATGTTGTTTCATTGTCGGAAATTCCCAATTTATAGGCTGTAATTACAACTTCAGTGGGTTCCACTCCCGCTGACCATCAAACTTACCCGCACAAAACAGTAAAGCTAATGGTCAGCAGTGTTTTCTAGTTAGTGCAAACAATATGAGAAGGGTCCAACTGTAGACTTATTGCTGCTGGGGGACCCAAGGTTTGCTAACCCACAGACAGGCTCATAATACGACCTCTACATCTTCAATGCAGATTGTAGGTTACAGTGAGTCACTGTCAGAAAGTGGCGGGCCAGGGCTAGCTGGTTAGCTAACGTCAGTAGAAGTAAAAATAATGGAGACAAGAGTTAACATAGAGGTAAATAAAATGGAATGAAGTTTGATACTGAACCTACAACATTTCAACAGTTGTTAATGTTAACGCTGGCTATGTAGCAATAGCAAAAATGACAAAGAGCTCCTTTACGTCTTATAGGATGTTTGCAACTAATGCTAGTTTTTTAATGTTAGCAAGTCCAATTAAATACTAATATTAAATGTTCACCTAATGTGCTGTTGATTAGCTTGTTGTGTAGGGTAATATTGTGCTTTTTTCCCCCAAAGTTACAGTGGTTACCCTCTAATCCCAAGTGAAAAAATAGTTTTTTTTTGAGAATCTTTTGTATTTTATGTACAGCTTTTGAGGACAGTATGCGTTTATTATCACACATTATCACAAAAATATTTCCCTCCAGTAATCTCTTGCACATTGTTTTAGCAGTCATGTTAGCTTCTCCAACAGTCCAAGATCACATGCACTTTACAAACTGTCTGCCAGGTTAAACGTGTATTTATTTAGCTAAGCTTAGCATTAGTATTTCTTACACAAACACACTACAAGAAAGGATATTTAGCTTAGAAGAGAGAAAAAATTTCGCTAACGGAAGCTATGCATCTGAATTATGAGGACACTCCTCATTCTTGTTCCACTGGATATCTCCCCAGATGTGCGGTCTGCAGCTGGACCTTCATGGACACACAAGTGCATTTTAATAGATTGTAAAAAAAAAAAAAAAGGTGGTAGTGCTATGAAGTGTAATATTTATAGCACCGGCAATTTATATCACCGACAACAGATAGCTGTGGCTCGGAAAGGTTTGGAAAGTCCTGAGAAATCTTGACAGTCTCCAACTTGGAGCACTTACTTACATTTTTCCTAGTAGTAGTAGTGGAATTTCCTATTATCCAGCATCCCAGAAAAGCACCAAGTGAAAAATAAAGTTACTTCACAGAAAGTAATGCATGATTTCTAAGTGATGAAACGTTTGTGGTGCTAATTTTGCAACCCTGTTTGAGTTCAAAGTCACAGCTCTAATTTCTACTCATTTTCAGCCTTCACTCACTCTTTTCCATCAACAAAGATTTTCCAACTTTTAACACTTTCCCTCATCACAATATTTTTCAAAGTAAATATTTTTGACACTATGTGCATTGAGTAAAATCTATGCTTCATTTTTGACATTCAGTAAATCTTGACTTCATTTTTGTTTTTCCTAATCTTTTGGCCTGATTCAAATGATAATGTAATTCCACACTAACATTTTAATTTTCCACAAATGTATGTGTTATTTGAGCAAAAATGAAAATGAAACTGCAATAAACCAATTTGCATTTTTTGCACATGTACATGAATACTATCAGGCATATACTGTACATACATGTACACATACAGTTACACATGTGTGGGGCAGCAGCCTAAATAAGCCACTGGGTATCGCAGTTGCGATGTTTATTCTCAGGTGAATCGTGGTTTTGGTGTTGTTTGGCCGCTGTGGGACACCGTAGTTTTGAGGTGCGTTCTGCGCGGGATGCCATCTTGGTTTAATGTTTTCTTTTTCTCTCACGGTGACTGGCAAAGTCATTCACATGGCCTCAGTCCATCTGACCAGGTGTGTCACAAAATCAGACCAAAGGCAAAAGGTCAGTTTGCAGTTGAGGCCTAGCAGAGCATTAAAAGGGCAGATATCGAACATCCTCTCGAGTTACAAGCTCGTTTGACTTGTTTTCTCATTTATCCTCTCCCCTGCAGCTCCTGGAGCAGCTGTTTAAAAGAACCCACAATTATTTCTAATGCTGATCCCTTTCAGTGCAATGTGTCCTTGATGTTAGTGAACCTACAGTAATCTGCTGAGCTAACTTACAGGAACTGGAGGTCATTCATGAGTCATCAGGATGTTTATGAGAGGAGTGTGTGTGCTCTCTGTGGGATAAATACAGGGGATTGTTATGCACAGCAGACTTTTGTCCAGAATAACAGCGGACTCTAACCAGAATAGATGAAGAAGTAAAATCCTCTCAGGACAGAGCCCGTGTGGCTGGTGTGTATGTGTGCACGCGTTTGTGTTGGTCTGCACACATAAGTGTGCTCGTAAGGCTAGTTATGGTGGCTTTAAAGATAATCCCTGAACTCCTGCTCTTACTGGACTCTCATCCACTTACCTAACGCTCACCTGGCGCGCACCTAAACCTTTCCTAATACTATGGTGTGTATGTGAGTCACCTAATACCTTCTACTGTAAATTGTAACTGAACCTGGTCACCCCATGGCCTGACAGACCACGTCACAGCGCCCAGTAGGAGCAGAGGCAATGGAAGGTGTTACGAGACGAGTGTGTTTGTGTGTGTGTGTGTGTGTGTGTGTGTTTGGGGGGGGGGGGCTTGACAGGTTAAAGGTTTGACCCTGATATGTTGACAATGTAGAGCAAAGAACAGGCTTGAAACAACCATTTTCAGCCATACCGTCAGACATTGTACAACAATAGGGAAAATGAGAAATGAAAATCATGTCCAGCTGTTTGCTGCAAGATCAATTGAAGATGTTTCATAATCATTTTATTATATAACAAAATTGACACCAGTTTTCACTGTAAATGCCAAGCTACCATCAGGATTATGATACTTTCAACCCTGAGATCATGTTTATTATGACATCAGTTTGTAATTTTTTATGTTGTTGCCATTTTTTCCTTGTAAAACTGAAGAGTTTTATGGGCAGCTTGAATAGGGAAAATCATAGGAAAAGTATGCATGCCTGTTTTGTGGGGTTATGAATCAACAAGAGTCTGATCCGTCTCTCAGTCACAGAATTTATTATTAATTCATAATGTTTTCCCTTTAATGCTTCTCGAAGGCTGCATCACAGATGGTCAGGTCAGCCCCAGACTGCAGCAACAGGTAATTTAGCTCCTTTTATCCAAGTCTGACATCAAGATGAAATGCAGTAGTTTACATTATAGCAGATCAATGAGGCTTTTCTTTGCCTGAATTTGCAGCTTCGCCACAAGCCTCCAGTCCTCTGAATTCAGGGGATGCTTCCCATTTCAAGACTGAATATATTGTACAAGGTCAACAAGGCCGATCTCATCTCACAGACGCCTCTAAACGCTGCAAACATTGCAAATATTTGCAGGTTTAGTCCACAATTCTTCATCAGCTTGTTGCACCACCTCTTCATGAGTTCAAACACACAACACATGTCTAGTGAAGATTTACACATTATTAGATTAAAACTGGTTGCACCACACAAGCTACTTGTTACATACAGTAGATATAAGTTGTTGTTTAAAAAGTTTTTAGCAAGGTGTAACTTGTGTAGCTAATTAAAGCAGCCAGGAACTGACTAAACAAACAGCTTGTAAGTGTGTGTCACATTTGAAGCGTTTAAATGGTGATATTGAGAGCTTGAAAGTAACTAGTATTTACTCAGAACTAGGGAGGGACTTAAAGTTTAAGATGTATTCTCCAAATAACACATGGTCTTAACCCACAACACAACAACAGGAGAGACAGTAAGAAGAGTCTTCAGTGACGCACACATCAGGTATGAGAGCAGGACAGATGGAGGTAGTGCTGTATGTACACCTTTCACATACATGAGCATGGGAACGCATACATGGAGAGCTTATTAACACTGAGACAGAAACCCAATTAACCACATTCTGTCCAGGATCAACGCAGCCTCTTCCAGCTCCATGTCTGAAACTTGTTGGCCTCTAACTCCCCACAAAGCTGGCCAAGTGTGCCAGCCAACCACACAGATACACACACTTCCTCCCCCCACTGCAGGTGCATTGTACAAGACACACTGATTCAATCCCCCAGATTCAAAGTAACCATCTCCTCATTTCCCTGCGGCCAATCAGGAGGCTGCCAGGCAGCTCCGTTGTAATCGGCAGACTACCTCGGGGCTTTTACTGTACCAGACTGTAGCTTAGGAGAATCTCCCGGTGGCCTGCAGGGTATTAGATGCTGATATGAGCTCTATCAAAGGCAGACTTTCCCATAGTGGAGGGAAGAAGTGAGGCAGCGGTCGCCTGAAGGTCAGAGAGATGGATCTCTGACTGGAAGGGCTCATGTTTGAATCAGACTGAAAGTGAAACCCTAGTTAATAAGTTGTTTATTAAAACAACATATTATATATGTATTTTATATTTCTTATTAATTATTAATTCATTTTAAACATGTCTATCTTCCCATTCTGGGAAATTGGTCTCAGACTTTTGGAACTCACTGTGTATAATATCGACATACTGTACATAAACATACATATTTGTATGGGCTAGACATAAATGTCAATAGAGGTTATAGGTTTTACATATGATTTGTGCTTTTATTTTAAATGTACGTACATGTCATATATGGAAATTTAATATGTATACATATATTACATTTAATTCTGCTCCCTAATACCCTGAAAATGACTCTGGGCATCATGCCTAATCGTTGTCTTTTGTCTTTTCCCTGTCCTGTCTCCGCTATAGCTCCGTCCAGGTCCACCCCGATTTCCTCATGAGATGCACCTGGCCTGGGAAGAAATGCTTTAAAAATTGTGGTCCCAACATCAGAAGACCGTTTTTGTTGTGTTCTCTTGTGTCTTTTGTTGTCTTAATTTAGTGTCCTGATCCTTTTGCACATTTATGTTGAATAAACCCTTTGTTATTTTAGAGGTGTCTTATGAGTTTGTTGGGTCAGTGGAGTGTGCTGGGGCTGAACAATTAAGGGCTGGTCCGGGATAGCTAAGCTAGTTAGCCATCTTGTTGGTGGCAGGTTGGGGTGCCGTTTAAATAAACCCAATCAATCCAACCAGCGAAGGCAATGATCGTTAGCCAATCAGAGGCAGCGTAGGGCGGGGCACGTGAACTCTCAGTTAGGATTCGGAAGTTTACATCCGGCTGCTGTAGCATCGATAGCTAACCGAAAGATAAAGTCAAAAATGGGGGAAAAACGACCAGCTAGAGAGAGCACAGGTGAAGTCCAGCCTTTCCAGGAGAGCAGCTCCACCTGCACTACATCGTTTCCGTTTGGTTGTAACTTTTCCTCGGAGACGTAGACTGGAGTATCAAGCTAGCACCACCACAATTGAGGAGTCTGCTACTAACAGGTGTCAAGCTAGGACTGATTTGGCGGCATTTGAGGAGCTTTTCCAGCCACACAACTTAGATTTTTCCAACCAGACGTTTTGGGAAAGAAACTTTCAGCCGTGTATTTACACCATCTTGGTTTGCTAACTGTAAGTGTCTTCATTACGTGGCGGAGTGTGGTCAGGTTGTGTGTTTTGGTTGCGTGAAGAGGCAGCAAAGAGGAAACGGTTGATTTGGTGCACCTTCACCTTCCCGAGGAGCTGGACCCAGGCCGTCCTGATCTCCACCTCAAAATGCCGGACGATGTCACGGGAGAGTCTCCTGTCACAGTTCAAGATGTCTAAGATCCATCCACAAACAAGAGCTGTGTTTACAGAAGCTGAAAAACTCATAGTTATGTCTGTTCCCGCTCATCTCTGTGGGCTCATCCGTGAGGACCTTCACCTTGTATCACGTTAAAACATGGCTCCAGCAACACCATGACCCAGAAGAGACTGACTGACCTCTCCCTGATCCATGTCCACACTGATATTTTGAACTCATTGGATATCCATGCTCTTAGGAGAGACTTCATTTCCACAACACCATAGCGCAGTGCCACATTTGGATTATTACAACTACTGGAGCAACTGACCTGCGGCTCAAGGTAAGACATCTGGTTTATTATAAGCTGCCGCCGAGCAGTTTAATATTCAGTTGTCAAATACTTTTAACAACACACTGATATACCTTTTGTTGAAAAACAATGTGCATATTTGGATATGTTCTTGTGTGCCCTGCGCAATGGGCTTTTGGACATGTGTATTGCAATGTCATGGCATCATTGTGAGCCATTATTGTGCAATATTTACATTACTGAGTTTTATAGACATGGCTACTGTTGTTACTGCTGCTGCTTTCTCTGTCTGTGTTGCAGTAGTACTGTTGTAGGCCTATGTTGTATTTGTATGGGTTTGGGTAAGGTGCTCCTCCCACTACAGCACCCCCAATTTAATACATCTTCCCCCATATAAATCAGTTGGTTGTGACAGAAGAGGGGCAGCAGTTACATTCTTGATTGAAACACACACACACATACACACACACACACACACATACACACACTCTTAATATAGCATAATTACAGATGACCTACATAATGCTCTATCCAAGCCGCATGACATGGCAGGATAGTGGAAAAATGACAATTTATGTCACTCGATTTCGTCCTATCAGATTGCACTGGTTTGTGTTTTTCTCTCTCTGTGGTTGGTGATGGCATCTGACTGCCACTGCAGCTGTGAGGGAGAATCCACGAGCATGAAGTTTGACTCTGCTTGTGTTTCGAAGTCATTCAGTTTCGTGATAGTTGCACTAGAAGGCTTACTCATTACTTATGTAAAATGTAGTTTTAATGTTGACGAAGGCTTGGGTCACTTCCTGAGTTATTTGTAATTGGCTTGCTTCCTTGAAATGTAAGAAATATAGTAAGATTACACAGTTAACCCAGGCTTCATGCTGTGTTTGCTCTAGGAACTCTTTGTGGGTCCTACTTCCACAGAACCAGCTCTGGTTCCCATTCTGACATGATGCAGACACAGCATACTGATTTTCAAATTAGAGGTACACGATTGAACACCGGTTGTGTACAGATTGCTTTCCTCCATCTCACCTTTTTTAAAGGAAAAGTTTTGGGAAATAGACTTATTTGCTCTCTTGCTGAGAGAGTTAGTTAAGAAGCTCGAGACCACTCTCACGTCTCTGCACTAAATATGAAGCTATCTTAGCTTAGCATAAATGGTCAGCATAACAGGACACAGCACTTTCATGTGGTAACATGAGGCTGGAACATGTTTACGGTGCAGCACACTGGCTGCCTGAGGAGCGAATGACAGAGCCTGAGTTTATTTCTTATAAACAGCATATTTATACACTCCTCTTATTGCTGTCAGCTAAGCAGGCCCCACCTATGAATAATAAGGTATTATTAATATAATGGTTTGTTTGGTGTTGGTTATGATTGGGCATGATTTTAACAGTGTGTAGGCTTTAATATGATTTTAGATCATTTACTCTCTGTGTGCAATGGTGTATTTTCCATGCAGTCATACCACACCTACACTTTTTCTTTAGTCTGTGGTTGTTTTTCTCAGACTATTGTGTCATTCAAATCCACTTCTCTCGCTCGCTCGCTCTCTCTCTCTCTCTCCACTAAGCATTACTTTGCACATGCTGTTTAAGCATATAACTCTGCTGGATACTAATGTCAATGTATGATTGTATAATTACATTTCTTCTCTACTACACAATAGATGGTTGCAACCAAAATGCAGTTGTTGAAACGTCATTTAACCCTTAAGTCCCTCATTACATCCCCACTGGAACACAGCAGTCAAATACCCGGTGACATTTCATGACTCAAATGTTTCTCTTCTATTTACTTTCTATGAGAAGTTAAAAGGCACGACAACGAGATATGGGGATTAATGGAAGTTAGGCCTGTGTTATACAGAACCTAGAAAATTTGGAAAAGTAAGTTTGCACATGAGCACATGTGTGGGATGAGAGCCAATCCCACTCAAGACCAAGTTCTGCAGACTGTGGGTGTCCTGGCCGCTCAGTTGGCTAATGTGCCCACCGTGTAACTGTGAGACTCGTATCCGGTCCTTGACTTTGGTCACGTCATGCCCATTCTGTCTCTGGTCCTGTCTCCGGTGTCTTTATAATTTGAGGCGTCTGCAGTTCCTTCCCAAACTCTAAAAACCAGGAGACTGATGGTCTTCTTTAGGTGTGTGTATTGCAACTGGAGACGTCTGAAAGCTCTTTAGGGACTTTACAAAAATGATTAGGGATGGAGCGGAGGGTCAGCAACGAGTGAGAGTTATGTATTTATTATGTGTGTATGGATGTATTCATTTATTTTCTGAAGGGAGGGTAGTCAAATTTTGGGAAAAACACGGGAGGGTCTTTTAAACTTTCTCTAAACCTAGATTTATGTTTTATTTCAGTGTTCCTTTAGCCTTATTTAATTTAAATAATTAACACAATTATTACAATAATTACAATAATTTTCAGACAGTCCCTTAACTACTACAATTATATCAGCATGTTTTCTTAGTTCTCCTACATCACCCATGATAGCTGTAATGAAGCAAATTTGAAGACGATATTCTCCACTTGTATGTTTATAGTTTAGTCCTATGTTTAAGTGAATCACACAATGAGAAAAGCTAAAATCCAAATGTAGGTGCTCACCCACTGTGAAACACTTTCCAGAAACAACTTTTGCCAGAACAATGTGAAAATGTTTTTCTTGGTTTGCATGTGCCTTAGCTTTATATACTGTGTGTTTCCACAGTATCCCATTAAATCTCCCTTTGAACCAGGCCACCCTTATTTTTCTTAATCCCTTCGAACAAGGTCCATATGTGTGTGTGTGTGTGTGTGTGTGTGTGTGTGGGTGGGAGTGTGTGGGAGTCTTGGAGCAAGCTTTGTTTATCTTTCTTGTTCTTCCCACTTCCTGGTCAGGGGGTAGCAAGGTAATAAAGATTTTAAGGTACAGTCATCCTTACAGGAGACTGTCTGGGTCAAACTGAACTTGGACAACCCCCAGCATTTCCTTACAAAAGCATCTAGTGACTAATCATTAGTCTAAATTTCACAAACATAGATAATACTTTTTTCTTGCGTGTTAGTCAATGCATGATTGCCGTCTCGAAAGAAATCAATACACCTTAAATGTCAATATGACAACTTTGACTATTTCATTTGTTTTTTATTAGCTCTCTACATGACATGATACATGAACATGTGCAATAAACCCATCGAAAAAGATGGATTTATTACACTTTATTGAACTTTGTCTGTTTTCTTCATTCAGCTTCGCTCAGCAAAACTGTGTACGCACACTTCAATATTTGTTTATTTATTGCAAGTGATATTGTCATCTCAAAATTGAACGGTGTCCTCGCACATCGCAAATTTTCCTCCTACCATGCAGGACTATTACAAGAGAACAATGGTGTTTTCCCATTGTGGTGCTGTGGAGAACCACTTCAAATAGTTCTCCACAGAATTGTTACGGTACTGTGAAGTGGTGAAAGGTCACAACACGAGGTGGACTCACATGTCACTGTACAGTCAGTAAGGAGCCAAATACATATGAACAGCTTCACTGAGTTGGATGTGAGGGGGAGGAGAAGATGAAGGAGTGGAGGTGGGGAGGGGATTCTGTGCCACACAAGTTGCCCCTGGGCCCCGAGTGGTCGTGTTGGCTTGGCAGGAAGAGGGAGGAAGCGTGGAGGAGGGGGTGTGTGTGTTTATGTGTGTGTGTCGAGAGAGAGGGGAGGGG
>NW_019525516.1:852441-885026 GCF_002814215.2 Seriola lalandi dorsalis
GGGGTGGGGGGGGTCTGTTGAGGGCAGCTCCTGGTGCCACGTTTGCATCACAGAACTGTAATCCTTTCAGAGCTGAGCAAAGCAGAGTTGGCACTGTGGCTGCTTCGCTTTTTCTTTTTTTAACCCTTTTTCTGGTCCTTGCATCCAAAGATTCATGAAATGAGGAAATTGCATGACTTCCAGGCTAATTGGACCCATGGGGACACATTGAACGACGTGTCTGTAACTGTCACGTCACAGTTGTTGCTTTTCATCTTTGTTTTTCACAGTCTAACTCGCACATCGTGCTGTTCAGAGGATTATCTGTGGATCACAGCTGCAGCATCTTTGCATGCAAACATAGTGTGATACAACTGGAAAAAACATTAAAACTTAATTTAATGCATTTTAATCAGATGAAATAAATGACTTGTTTTTCTCTAGATTTTGTCTTTAAACAACTTTTCAACTTGGTGGCATAAACAGGGCCTGATGCATCGGAAGACAGTTTGTTGTTATTCACATAAATCAGCAAGACTCTCCACACAGTCATTCAGAAATTGTAACCAAACATCATTTATTAAAATAAAAACTAAACCAAAACCAAACCTGAAATAAAATTTTTTAAAAATGAAACGCATTAAAAACTGATGGGAACTGTAAAATCATAATAACCCTTGTGTAAACCAACCACTGACACACACACTCAGACACAGTGTTGACAGCTATGTGAGTCAGCAGTAGTCAGGACCTCGGGGTTTTCCAAAGTCCACAAAATGATCAGTGTTGGAAAATCACCGAAGAGCAGCAACTGTTTTGGTTCAGAGCTGACAGCCAGGTGGAATGAATTCAGCCTATCTGCAGATGTTTTCAACATGAGATGTTGCAACCTGTGCTTGACCTGTAACACAAATATTGTCAAAAGGATGTTAATATTTGACAAATCCTGTAATTTATATTGTCTAAATGTCAACATGATTATATTCTTTTCTTTTCTTTTCTTTTTTATTCTGTTACTGACATGAGCTCAGTTAGTCCATGATCGTTTGTTAACACAAAAATATTGATTATTGCAGCTTTAAAGTTCAGGAAAGATTGCCTTCATAGTAAAATAAAAACCGATGCTGACTGATGATATAAGAGAGGATGCAAATAGCAGTCTCTGGTGTCACAGGTATTAAAAATTCAACTGTGATTTTTACAAAATAGTTTTTTAGGCCAGGTATTTAGGTCGGGTGAAAAGAAATGATTTCATTCACACTTTGTGGAATGAAGCTCCCACACTTCTAAATGACTAACAGGCAATGTTTGAACTCATTTGACCCTTGTTTTGCCTTGCTGGCTGTCAGCGAGACAAACAGCCATGGTACAACATTACAACAATGATAAGGAACACTTTTTTTTTTTTTTTTTTCAAATTGAAATGAGGGACGGGAAGGGCTAAGAATCCACATCATGGAGAATGAAATCACGTTGATGCTAAAAGCATAGCACCATGTGTTAATTTGCCAACGTCAATGGTTTAGCAGGAAGAAAGAAGAAACCCTTATTGCATATGCGTCGTCAAATGAACTGTTCACCTGTCGTTATAGGATTAAAACAACCCGTCACAGTCAGTTGGATGAGCGCAGACGAGAAAGCATTACACGTTTTCCCCATGTAACCTTGCGTAGAGGATCAGAGACGGTGAATATGGTTATATAAACTCAGCTTTAACTGCGAAAAAAAACCACCACTGTGCTTACAGGACAGCTTTCCATCTTTCCAGTCGACTGTTTGCACTCACACCAGTTACCCTGGAGACCAGGGGCATCAAAATACAGGCACAATGACAAATACCAGCGTGTGTGTGTGTGTGTGTGTGTGTGTGTGTGTGTGTGTTGGGTCAGTGAGGTTCAGTCTGGGCGGTAATGTGAGACCAAGATGAAACACTCAGCCATCAGCACATTCCTATGGGCCTCAGTTTTCTTCAGCTGGGGGAGAGAATGACAAGAAAGAGAGAGAAAGAAAGAAAGAAAGAAAGAAAGAAAGAGAAATATTACAGAGAGAGCAGCAGTAAACATGTCATCCACTGTAAATGATGCAGTTACCTCCTGGGCCATTGAGTAACAATCATAATCGTGCAGCAGGGACTCCTCTAGCTCTCATTAGAACAGTATATGTCTGTATATTGTAGCCTTTATATAATGACACGTTTTATGGAGGCTTTGCGCAAATCCGCCTGCAGCCTCGCCTGCTTCATGACAGTGGTTGACGGAGGAATCTACTTCCCACAAATATTGTCTGAATATCTGAGAACCAGACTAGAGACGGAGGGCTAGGATAAAATGCTTGTTGTGATGTGGCTGCAGAACCCATTTATAATCCAGTGTACCAAGACATTTGTTTGTTCAAATAAATTAGGATTTAGACGACTTTATAAATTTACAGCCTGCCATTCAAACTGCCTGTCAGGTTGAAAAGACCAGACTCGGGGACACACACACACACACACACACACACACACACACATATAATCCTTTCAGTTTTTTAAGGATTTTTTCCTTTTTTTAATCCAGGCCAGAAAGTTGAGCTTGTAAAATGCCTCTCAGGACAGTAAAAATCTAGAAACATCCTCAGGTTTCCTCATTTAAAAGTATAATAATGACAATCTAGTGTCTCCAGCATTTTGCTTGACATTCTTTAAGCTACAAGATTATAGTCAGAGTGAGCAATCTGTCTGGTGACTGATTTTATTAGCAGATGGAGGTCACTACGACTCAGTAACTGTCTTTTCTTACTCCAAAACAACCCAAACTATAGTTTAAGAAGGATTAGCTCATTTACTAACATGGAAAATGTGTTTCTGTGTTAGCATGCTAGCATTGTGACTTAATCACTGTAAGCAGAAAGTAGTGAACATGCCATGGATACAACTATTGTTGTTCCACTGTGAAACCTTTGAGGCCACAGTGGATACGTTTAAACACTCAGAATACAGACATTCAAATAAAATGGCAGCCAGAAAATGTAGTGCACTATATCACAAACAGGAAGTAACCGCAGACACAGCCTTATAATCTACATAGTTGCCTCAAAAATGTGCCCAATGGAACAATAAAAGTAGAATCCATGGCATTTACTTTCTGCTTACAATCCCACAATGCAATGCTACACATATTATATATACAGCTGTCAGTGATGGTGCAAAATGCTGATTGTTCATGATGAGAAATCTCAACTCAGACAGGAAGTGGTTCAATCTGTGGCCTGAATATATTGAAAACAGTTCAGTTTCAAACAGGACGGACAAAACTAGATGGAAAAAACTTAAGATTTTGTGATTTTGCAAAGCCTGACCCATGCCTTCCACTGGTAACCATGAAAATATATTATCTAGATTTGTCCATCTCTTCATCAACATCCTTTCAGGTCATTATGGTGTCATGGTAAAAGCAACTGCAAAGAGCTGCGGTTCCAACAAACAGGATGTGTATGTACACTAAATACAGTGTTTGAAGTTAACATCACAGTGTGTGTACAATTACACACAACCATTATATAAAAAGATAACCATCAAACTTAATTTAAAACCAATATTTATGCAAAAGGGAGGCAGGATGAAAGTACAGAGGGAGCTGGGGTTGGTGAAGGTGATGGGACTGTGAGGGACAGTCCCAGCTGCTGTTACTTTTTTTGCTTTGTTCAGCTGTGCGCTTGGTTCTGCGTATCTGTTTAAAGGACTGACTGCCCGTCTGCCTCATTTTCTCCATTCTTTTCTCCATTTTTCTGATTCGGCCCACCCTTTTCAACACACCACATCCTTCTCTCCTCTGCATGCGGAGGGGAAAAAACGCAGACCGTAATTATCCAGCTGGAACTGCTCATGGGGCCATTCTGGCTGTATTAAATTCATTACCAGCCAGAGAAACAGATTTTTGAATACTCCCTCAGCACAGATTGTGTTTTCATTCACATTAGGTTATAAATGACACTTTGATTGTCAGCTTCAGAGTCACATCCCAGGAGCTGGCAGCGATGCTCTGATACACTTGACTTCAGGTCCAACGGTGACATTGTTTCTTACTTCCTCTCCGTCTCTTGGAGATTTAAGAAGTAGAGGTCAAAAGGTCAGTGACCGGAAGGTAGCCAGTGGTGAATCCAGCACATCCGTGGAAAGAAGCATTTGGGGAAATTCAATGGAAAGCACTCTTCCCTCCATCAGCAAAAAAGGACGCCTCAGGAGGTTTGAAGGATGAGGAAAATCCTCCACAGCAAGACCACTTTTCTGCTTCGTTCTTCCATGACTGGCTAGCTGGAAGTGAAGTAAATGGACTGGATAATGGCTAACTTAACATGCTTCAGAATTCTGTTTTTCACTTGGTTACGCAACTTACCTTGTTTTGGGTCACTACGTGTAGTCTTACTCAAATGTACAGTAATAACTCAGTTAAACCTGCAATAACAGTTTTTTAGTTAGCAAACAGCAGCTTAAATACACATCAAACAGAAACAGAATTTGCATTCATTTGTTTCTGTGAATCTGGTGAATATTAGTCCAACATTAAATCGCTTTTTAGCGCTGCTTTGGTCTCCACCACCTCCTAAAGGAAATCTGTGAAATATCTCTTTAGCTGCTAAATGCTCCACTCTGTACAACAGCTAATTGCTAACTTCGTCTACCTAGTGCTTGGTGCTGGACAGGTAGTATACAGTGGGTTTATCGATGATTTTTTTGGGATAAAAAAACAAAAAAAAACATTTTGTATTACACCTATTCATTCGATCCATTATTAATATAAACCTTTTGAGTAGTGCAGCTTTAAGAACAACCGGAACCCTCAACCTGAAGCAGCTAAATGGATTTCAGCCATTGTTAATGTTTATTACTTACACCTGCAAAGAGGAACGTTTTGTTTATTACTCAACAGACCTTCCTCACAGCACACATTTTGATTTATAATGAGTTAAAATAGCTACTGTGAAAAGGGTATTTATGGCAATAAGGAGACAGATAAAGCTAAATACAATCTGTCTTTGAGGTTAGCCAAAATTTTGAATATAATAGTTATTATCAGCTGTCCAAACTTTCAGGGGTGGAGCTGCAAAAGGGGGAAATTAGTCAGTCCACTGAATCCTGTATTACACAGATGTCCAAGCAGAAATCACACACAGAAACTCTGGTAGAAGCTTGGAAATCAACCTTTATTGAATACTGTTTTTAAAAAAAAAAAAAAAAAGAAAAAAAAAAAGAAAGAAAAAAGAGTCATGTCAACCAACAAATAAAATCATATACAGTCGGGTCCAAAAGTCTGAGACCACTTTCCCATTCACATGGGAATGGAAAAGTGGTCTCAGACTTTTGGACCCAACTGTACGTCTTTCATATTTGCTTCAGTACTGCTGTTTATACATGTAAAAAAACACTGGTTAACATAATGCATCTCAACTCATCTTGGGATGACAGATCTGATAACAACTGTTTCCCTTTAAAGCACTGATCTTGCATCTTTATGGAATTTATACTGTAATTCTTTCTTGGGTATCAATCTTCTACTATGAGAACAAATTAGGAAAAGATGCACTGATGAAACCAAGGTAACAGTGTATTGCATCTCTAGACAAACTTTCACGTTAAAAATGTTTATTTCCAAAAATGAAATGCATTTTTCATTGACACTGTGTCATTAATAAAGCTCAACTGAGGTGATGAGATCTGCTTTGGTCTAGTTAGAGCTCCTGATCACTCAGCTCCATGAGAAGAGGGGAACAAAAAAAACAAACAAACCAAGGTGCAGTTTGATGGTGCAGCAAATTACAAAGTAAAACACCATAATTGTGTTTCTGAGTTGGGGATCTGGTTTACTTTTTTTTAAGGCACAATGAATTTCTTGGTAGTGCCACGTCAGAGGCAATACTGATTTACAAACAGTTGTGTTGGCCAAAGTTTTATGGATTCTGTTTTGTATGTTTTACTTTCAGTAAATGAAATGAAAAGCCTGTCAGCCTATCAGCTTCTACTATGCATTAGTTTACGAGCGAAGGCAGTGTCCATTGGAGTCTCTCAAGGTCATGCTACCAATCAGTAGGAATTAATTAAATGGAAGTGTACCAATTGAACACAACCAATGATATTACCACATTACACAGCTCTTTCTATGAATTTTCCAAGGAAATTGTTAAGAAATTATTCTGAACAGACTCCTAAAAAGAAAATGGAAATACAGTCAAGTTTGATGCTAGAAATTTCTTGGGACATACATGCTTATCTTGCTCAGATCTCATCTTGTTTACGGTTAATTTAGCAATGTATCACAATTAATTTGATAATTGTTACACGTAACACCTTATTATTAAAACTCCAGCAGGCTAATTAAAATTTCTTAAGCGAGATTAAAAGGCGTTTTTTTTTTTTTTTGTGAAAATGTGAATGTGGATTATACACATTTGTGAAGCAATGTACATATGGACCTTTCCCTTAGCTCAGCAGTGGAACCGCTTCTAAGACGCGGTGACTGATAACGAATGCATGTAGTAACACAACGGTACAGGGCATAACTGAATGACGTACATTAAAATGAAAGTATATAACAGAAAAAAAAGAAAAAATCAAAGAAGAAAATTCCAGAAGGCACTGGATATAAAAGGAATACCAACATTTTTCAACTGCTTTTCTACACCCTGAAGTCAAAATCTCATATTTCTGTTCTTTCTTGTTCATTTGTGGAGGATTGACTTTCCCTATTTTTCCCAATTTAGCATGAAGTTGCTAGCGGCGTCTTTTCGCCGGCTGGAAAAGAGCAATGAGGGCATAGTGCACACCAAGAGTCACTCAATTTTTGGTGTCCCCCCCCAATTTACACAGCATAAAATGTAACTGGATTACTTTGCTGTTCAATGTAGCTGAGGGGTTGAGAAATGCTGGTAAGACTTTTAACTGGCTAGCTGTTGTGTTTCTAAATTCTGCGCACAGTGTCCGTCTTGGTGGTTGGACACCTTGTCGATATTCAAGTACTCTCCTCTATTTCTCTCGGGGAGTAAAATAAATTAGATGCTCTTTGAACTGCCCTGCAGTTGCAATGTGACCTGCAATGTGACCGGTGATGATAAAATTGAAGACATAAAACACACATAATGGTATCAAAGTACAGTATCAGGATTGTGTATAAAAAAATGTGAGGAGAGACGTTAACCTGATTTCTGTTTGCTCGATTTCCATGTCCCAATGTTAACAAAAACAAATACATACTGTAGTTGCCCAGCAGTCTATGTGCGCAGATACCAAAACAAACAAAAAAAACAAAAAAAATATATATTGCTGTTATCTAAATTTAACTACATGAAAAGATGGTTAAGGACAATATCCAAAGCCTCAAAGACGTCAACCAACGTAGCATTCAAAATCGCATCTCAAAGTAAAAACATACCTTCCATATAACATCTGTACACTTCCCTGTCACTGAATGGTACAAAGACTGGACCACAAAATCATGTAACTGTATCATTTCTGCATTAAAGAGTTGGAATTTGTTGGGTTAGCATGTTGTTGGATGAAAGAAACGTCGCAAAAAGGTGAAGAAAAAATAATTCACTTAAACTCTGAGAGTTTCCCTCATGGGATTCATGAAATATATCTATCAAGAACAAAGGTCCAAAACTTAAATTTTTGACAAATCACATGTTTTTCTTTGTTACTTAACACCATTAACAACATGACTGATTTTGAAATTGCTTTGAAACCCAATTCCCAAAAAAAAAAAACCTCACAACAATGGAGTAATACGCCAATCTATTCTCTAACCTGGTTACTCAGATTTCCATGTACAACCTACTTTTCACCTTAATTCTCAATGGCATAACTCAGTAGTTGATATAAACAACAAAGAAATTTCATCCATTGCAGTATTCTTCTGTGGACTTCCTGTCCCAACATGCTTTGCTGTCCAGCAACAATCCTCCCTGATCTCACAAACGCCGACACAAAGTAAAATATTTCTCAGAATCACCCCATTCATTCACTCTGTATGGGACAGAGCGTTAAGTCAAACTGTTCGTCAAAATCATTTTTCTTGCTCATGAGCAAATGCTAATACCCTGTAGGAAATGACCACTCTTCACTTTGGCACTTGGGCATCGAGTTTAGTAAAAATTCAGTTTTCGTATCAAGTTTCTCTGATGTTATCATGCTATGTGGTAGCATGTGTGAAATAACTAAATTACCAGCTTTAGGTTTAACTTGACACTCTTTCCCATACAAGAAGAGGAGCACAGAATGGCTGGGATTCATAATCTTTGGCTTATAGCAGGAGTATCTTTGGCAGCGAGGACCACAGCCTTCAAACTGAAAGAACTGGTCAACAGAGCGTTAAGTCTGTGTATCAAAGCGGGTGCGTTTGGGGGTGGGGTAGGAGAGGGGTTTGTCTATGTGATTCAGGGGCGGAGGCTGGGCGGGGGACGCGATGGCGGTGGACAGGGTAGCCCCGGGGGCGTGCGGGATGGTGGCGGACCTGGGAGTACCTGGCCTGGTGGGGGTGATCTGGCAGGAGGGCTGCTGGAGGTGGGAGACGAGGAGGCGGTGCGGGTGACGGGGCGGTAGTCTGGTGGCGGCGGCGAGGGCGTGTCCATCGGGGTGCGAGGTGCGGCCTTGGCTGCTGCTGCTGCTGCTGCCGACTCGTCCTTCACTCTTGTGAAGTTGATGCAACGACCCTAAAGGAAAGGAAAGAGACATGTAAGATTTAAAAAAAAAAAAAAAAAAAAAAAATGGTAAAAAGATATTAGATTAATTTTTTTAGCCACTGTTCCACCACTGGTCCAAAAAGAAATGTCTGTCCCTGTAATTTTGTACAGATACATGGTGTCCAGATGTTGAACTCCAATGACTTGTGACTGGTCAAATTTTTTACTTCTATTTATAACCAAAATACCTGAAAAATGGACGTGCCCAATGTGTCTAGTGCATTTAATTACGAAATATTAAACTGTGAGTGTGGTAAACATTATACCTGCTAAACATCAGCGTCTTAGCATTGTCATTATGTTTCCATCCAACGTTTTGAATGTATTTTAAAATCTGCACATAGAAAAACACAAAAACATCACATCTGTGTGCAGCGATGAAGAGCATGTCATGTTCCTCAAATTTATGTTTTCATTATGTTTTCTATGTGGTTTTAGACTTCAGTGTGTTGCGCCCTCTTCTCCGACTGGAGAATTAGCACCACCAGCTGTTTTGTTTTGTTTTTTTTGTTGTTTTTTTTTGTTTTTGTTTTTTTTGCAGTTTCTGTAAATAATTAAATTTTAATGAAAATTTGTTGTACATTTGGTTGGAAACCTGACCAGTGATGGGTTTAAAGAAGGATTATAACAAAGAATAAAAGTTCAGACTATACACCAAAAATATAAAATTAATATGAATATGTATGTGATATTAGAAAGAAGAGTATATATATGCTTAATCTACAATGTATATGCACAATACAACAGCTGTCTTACATGAATGTAGAATCAGGCTAGAGTATGACATAGGATACACACACATATACCTTCAGGTGAAGACACACACGGGTCTCTAACCTGCAATACATTTGGGCTAAGAAGTGACATCAGTTGACCACATGGTCACGGTACAGTCACCACTCTTTGTCTCTCTGTGTGTGTGTGTGTGTGTGTGTGTGTGTGTGTGTGTGTGTGGCCAGCTGGTGTTCCAGATTACACTTAAATCCCCACTCTGACGCCCCCACTCCAAATTATCCCGGTTAGTCCAATGTTCTGTCCCGGCAACCGTGACTCGCCATGAGACCATATGGAAACATGGGGGAAGGATTGGGGTTAGAGGCTGGGACTGGTGTGTGTGTTTTTGGGTGACGGGTGGCAGGTGGTGGGTGGGTGGTGGTAAAAGGTTGCAGTTTATCTGGAACTTTATACCAGTGTAAGGGTGACTTATATTGTAAAACAAATGAATTTGTTCCAGCAGAAATCACATTTCACTCCTTAGCGTCTCGTAAAATATTACACTGACCGCAAACGTCAGCCAAGTTCATAGAGGTTGCCGTTGCCATAGCAACCCCGCCCGCTCCATAGTTGCATATGGTTGGCAGCCGGAGCGGAGTGAAGTAATGTTAATCTGCTAATAACCAGTATCAGTGATTGGAGCCATGGGACCATGGTTTTACAGAGTGGAAAATGAGAGAACAGGAATTGATGTCACTCATAAAGCTGTGTGGGATCAGTACAGCTCATTCCATCTTTCAAAAGCATTACGCATAATTTGTTGAACCCAGGTCTTTTTTTAAATTTCATTTATTTATTTATTTTTTACATTTTTCAAAAGGTTTTAACTTATTGAAATGTCTATAGAGAAAAGGCCCGATTGAAACACACAGGGGAGGGCCATGTTTTGGTTCTATCATGTTGAGATAGTTAGATAGTGAGATAGATAGAACTTAACTGAGGTAATTCTTCAATATCCTACACTAAACTTTTGCCCTCGTCTCCAGCAAACCATTCCTGCCCTCTTTTATTTAGCTGAACATCTCTGCATCTACCGCAGACTCCTCTCCAGCACTGATGTTGAACTTCAACTTTGTCTCTCAGCAGATCAGATGCAGACTAAAGCTACCAGAGAGGTTGGATGATTGAGATCTCAGAGAGCAATGCATCAGGAACTGAAATGCATACACGACATGGTATACATGATATAAGCAGAATGATGTCTCTGTCTCTAACACATGTATATAGTCACACTGAGGCAACATTTGGCAGGAAATCAATGAAAACAGTCCTGGAGGACACATTCCATTCATCCCGACTGGTAAATTAGCTGCTGAGAGCAGACGCAAAAAAGTTGAACAAACAGAGGGGAAAAAGGACAAGAATTTAGCAGCGACCTCCAGTTTCTGGTCTGTCGCCACTTATCCAGTCTGGCATTCCAAGACGTAGATGGAAAAAAAAAAGCCTGTGTGAGGATCCTCTCAAAATTCTTTAAAACAGTTTTCTTGCCTGAAGTGTACCCCTTCCTTTTTGCTTGTTTAATGTATTCTCTGAACTAGCACTGCACTTTGGCTTCAGCCCAGACAGGATTTAATGAGAGACAAATGAAAAGCTGGTTTGGGTAACAAGTTGAATCAGAGATATGTGTTGAAACACTTTGTAGTTCCACAAAACAGCTTGAAGTGCCAAAAATGAGAAGTTGCAGGGGAATGCCTTCCCCTGAATTTTAAGACGCTCTGTTGGGAATGTTTGCATGTTACACTATGGTAATAGGCCTCCTGATTTTTATTACACAGTAAGGGAGGTGAATAGCATAATGGCATGAAATTAAAATAAATGCATGAAAATGAGTGATGCATAAAATAACAGGAAAATAATATAAAAATGATTTTTTTGTGGCAAAATGTTTCACGTTCAGTTGTTTCCAGTTAACAGTAACAACAATACAGGACAAAACAGAGAAAAAACATTGGGAAATATGCTTCTTTGCCTCATTGCCAAAAGTTAGAAGAGAGCACTGACTTGACTCATGTCTGTACAATAAACATGAAGCTACTGTACTGCCAATAGATGGCTAACTTGGCTTAGTACAAAAACTGGAAACAGGGAAACATTTATCTCACTAATATACTTGTTATATCTTGTTTGTTTGATTTGTACAAAACCAGAAATGTAAAAACAATAAATTAATTAGTGAGTTTTAGAGGCGCTGGTAGTCCGTCTCGCTCTTTCCCCCTGTTTCCAGCCTTAGTGCTAAGCTAAGTTAGCCCTCTGGAAGAGGCTTCATATTTAGCATACAGACATTAAAGTGCTAATCATCTTTTATGTGAGAAAAAGTGGCAGGTTTAAAACTAAACAGATACGGTTGAATTACATGTGCATGTTTTGTGCACTGTATATATATATTTTTTTAACCCTGCTTCGCTTCATGTACATTGTTCTGTTAGCGGCCAGCTGTGGTTTGAATCGCCGAACATTTTCCTGGATTAAAGAAAGCCACACTCTTTGGTGATCTCCTCCACTGTCTGCAGTCTTACCAAGGTCATAAAATTGTCTAGGCTTGGGCAAAGTGTGTGTGTGTGTGTGTGTGTGTGTGTGTGTGTGTGTGTGTGTGTGTGTGTGTGTGTGTGTATGTATATGTTAGTGCGTGTGTGAGACATGGTCAGTTGGTCGATGGAGACAGCCTTGGCAGTCGTCTGACTTAGGTATTACCTCATGTCCTTTAGCCAGCTAAATGCTTCCCTGGGGAGGATTGTATTTATATGAGAGAGAGAGAGAGAGAGACTGTGGACTAGCTCTACCTCATACTGTATACTCTGACGTCAGTGTAATGATTGTGGTTTGGTGACACACACGCTCATAATGGCTAACTCCTGTCTCGAATTTAGATAACTTCTTCTAGCGGCCTTAACTCTGGTGAATTATGTGGTTATGTATGTATACATATATACAGTATGCATACACACACGCACACACACACACACACACACACACACACACACGCTCAGCCACTCTGCTCAACATCATAGTACTGTGCAGAGCCTATGCTAAGCAAACAAGAAGAGGGGTTACTGGGTTCATTGCTGGGAAAGAGGAAAGTGTGTTTATGTGTGTGTGTGTGTGTTTATGTGTTTGTGTGTATGTGTGGTCAGTAAAGTAAATGAACACTACAGCAGAGGAGATCCATTTTCTATTAATGCGGCTGGATTCATCTGGAAGAACTAACTACATTACTGTCATTAACCCAGGTGCTGAAGTCATGAGTCGCTTGTGTTAAAGTTAAAGTCAAGTGATTTTATCAATTCAAGAAATTGTCAGATTGAGTCTTGCCTTGAGTCTTGAGAACAACTGACATGACTCATGTCCATTAAAATAAGGTAATAAACATGACAAACAAGCCACCCGTGTAAAATGCTTCATTTCCTGTGTGGGAAGAGATTATTACCAGTACAGAGCTAACTCACAGGGAGTGTTTCAGACAGGAAATGGGAATGGTTTAATGACCTGGATATGGGCTGAATTGGTGTTGCATTAGCTGTCATTTATTAGAAAATGTTTGTTTTTTTGGGCCATTTGGCCTTTATTTGAATGACAGTGAGAGAGACAGGGAAGTTGGGGGGTGGCATGCAGCAAAGGGCCACAGGTCGGACTCGAACCCCGGAAATGATAATAAATCATTATGGTAATGATAAATAAATAAATGGTACGTACTCTACCAGGTGAACCACCGGGGCATCTTCATTATAATGAAATACCTTTGAGTACAGGGTAAATGTACTTGCTAAAACAGACTCATGACTTTGCTGCACAGTCGGGCATTCAGCTGTTGTTGTGGCGATCGGCAATGAGAAACGCACCTTGGTGACAGAATGACCAATCAAGAATCCAGACTGGACTCAAAGGTCTGTTCGGGGTGAGACCGCCACAGGAAAGTTAACACCAAACAGCCTCTCAGGTGACACTTAAAGCAAGGAAAGAGGTGCCCACTCTTTCCCCTGTGAAATACAGAAATGAACCGACCCGCTGGTCTAGGAGATGTTTCTTTCATAACAAACCGCAAATGACTTGAGGAGGCGACATCATTTCAGTGGAAAGAGACACACGATTTCTTCTAGAAAATAAGCATTGCGTCATGCACAGCTTACGTATGCGGCCATTGCTAAAAGCGTCTTTGGGGGAAGAGAAATTTGTTGAGGAAGGAAATCAAATCCCAAATCTTTTTTTTTTTTTTTATCTGACTGCCAGTTTGCTTTGGTAAAGATCTAAAAAAGCTAATGGTGACTTTTTTTTTTGTCTCATTTGATTCGGGGATTGCTGAAAGCATATCTGGCGGCAAATCCTGCGTCTATACCTGCTCGCGGTGCCAAGAAAACACTCTTAAATGTGGAATTCCCGTTAAAAAAGATCATCGGAAAATTTTCTGCTAATAAGGCATGGTTTTAACTAGCGCTCAGGACGGGACCTGATCAGCAGGAGAGTCGGCTGTGGAGAGGAGCAAGAATAGAAAAAGGTGTGGGGAAAATGTGCCCAGTTATTTACATTTGATTCACATATTGTTGCATGTGAATTGCATGTAGAACACGGAAGTCCTGCAGTTTATGTTTACCATGCACCACTAAATTTCTCGTTTTAGTGAGTCTCATTTAGACTCACTAAAACAAAGGTGGAAATAGTTATAAAGAATCACCAGAACACATTTTGACATTAAAACTGAATTTGCTAAATGTGTCAGGGAGATTTAAAGCCCTCAAGAGCTTCTAAACTCAGTGAACTTCCATCTTCTCTCCACATTCAACCCAAACCCTTATCTGGGGCATCTTGATACATGAGGCTGTGGGAATTAAAACTAAAACATGTGGCTGATCTTAGAAGAGATAATTTTTACCATCTTACACGCACGAACACATCAGAAAACATAAGGATGTGTCTGAGTGTGAGCTGCGGTTCTGCTTTCTATCCGATTTATAGCGTCTAATGTGAAGCAGGTGTGAAACTGAGGTTGGCTCAATGGGATGGACTCGGGCCAGCTGAGGTGTTAGCCGGCACAGGAACACCAGGAGTGAGGGGAAACAGGGGAAAAGATGGAGGAGGGGAGGACAGGATGAGTAATCCATACAGATGACTGAAACATTTTCAGACTGTAGATACACCGGGGTTGTTTTAAAACTGAGCCAGTTTGGAGCTTAATAATGGGTTTTTTTTGGTCAATCAGACATATTTTTCTCACTCTGGAGAGGGTTTTATCACAGGTGTGAGTGTATATAAATGAAAACATTTTCTGAAACTTGATTCATCATAAATAACTAAACCAAAACAAAACCTCAAAACTGAGCAGCTCCAGCACGGAGGGACGAGGAACAAGCTTCGGCTTTCTCTATATGTTAAAGTGATGCACATGGGTAAATACAGAATTTTTTAAGCCTTTACAAAACCAAAAAAGTGTTTGTTTATTTGCATTAAAATAAGCTGCAAGCTGTTGTCTGGCTAACTAGCTTCCTACTGTACAGTGAGCTGGTTTATATGGTTTATATGTTTGTATGAAGCATTTTATACCACATTATTTTTGGGGTGTACAGGTTAAAAGAAATCCTTTAGCGTAGCACATTCGCTGTGTAGACGCTGGTCGTAGATGCTACTAACATTAGCATCTCTGTCCTGCCCTTTACTTGACTTCAAGAGTGAAACATACTGTAATTATGAGCAGTGAGTCTAACCTCTGGAGAAAGGAAGAGTGAAGGAAAGGAAGAAGAGGGTGGTGCTGCTGTGGGTCACTGCAGGTATAAAACACTACAGGAGGGAGGAATTGCAGGCATAACAAATGTGAAACAGAAGAAGCGAATGAGAGCGGGCGTGGGTGATAGCATCTCATAAAATGAAAAAATTTCCCACAGTACACCGCTGAGGTACTCACATGATCCCCGGGCTGGGGTCTCATCAGAGAGACCTGGTCATACCCGCGGCGAAACAGAGCCCAGATAGCGTCCAGTTTACCCTGAACAGGACAGAAGAAAGAGACAGGTTCAACAGCTGGTCACATCTGGACGTCAAACTCTTCCACACCACAATCCATAACTTCATACAATCCTATTTATGCTGATTATACAGTATCAGCGAACATTTGGTCTGTGGTTCTCGGTGAACGCCAAACGTCCGCAGGTTTTAACCCCAAACAAACACAACATACGCTGATTTGACTGATTAGTTCCTTCCTCTCTGACTGAAACACTTTAATCATGATTAGTCACTACGGTTACATCAAGACTCATGGTTATATTTTGGTGCATTTCTCATTAACCTAATACACAAACGCCTGAACCTTTTTCATTCCCTATAAGTTAGCGTCTGTTTCCACAAATAAAGTTTTTCCTTTTCACAAAAAATACGACGATCAGCGTGGGATAAAAAACAAATGAAAGACTTAGCAACTTGGCAGGAGCTTACTTCTAATACACAGGAAATAAATGTTGATCCCAGTAATAACAGTAATAAGAAATCCAGGGTACATGTAGTTCAGCGAGAACTGTATGAAGATAAGACTGAACATTTAACTTTTGACTGAGCTGCAGGACAAAAGCCACAAATCTGTTGAATTAAATGGATTAAAGGGGAGAATCCTCCTTCCTCACATAACGGGTAAGGTACAGTGTTCCTGTAGACTTAAACTGATTTTAAAATCATACACTAAGGTGTAGCAATGCAGAGCTGCACAAAGACCAACCACAACCCAACACACAGAGACTGGTCAGTGTATAAATTCACCTTTTTTTTTTTTTTTCTTCGAGTGTAAAATTTCACTGTGAATCACTGCAGTGCTGTCTGTAGAGCTGTGGCATGTTAAAATAAAGTTGCAAGGTCGCAGTGTAAGTACAGATAACAGTGCTGCTACTGTATAAAGGGCCAGTGTTGCTACACAGAGCTGTATTGAAGAACAAACAGCACTGACGCCAGGTCTACTAACGTCTGACTGTCTGCAGTAAATGTTGTATCACTAGTTATGTGTGAACATTGATAGTTGTTGAATTTTGTGCTTATGCAGCAAATGATACATAAACATGGTTGGATTAGGCTTTATTTCTCCCTGCTGTCTTGAGAAAACTTGTGGTGCTTTCCATGTTTTAACTTCAGCTGGAGGAGGAGAACATTTTGCCACCCTCAGTAATTTGAAACTTGGTGGGCAAGAGCTTAAAAAAAAGAAAAGAAAAAAGTACAGTGGTCAAACTGTAAACAAGGCAGATTTTGAGTCCCTGAAAAGCTGGTATTTTGTTTCAGGACGGCAAAGGATGCATTTACAGTATGTGCGTGTTCTTCTCTAGATTGTCTGCCTGCAGTATGTAGGTCAGTTAATGCTGTTATATTATTGTCTGCTGGTCCTGAGGGAAACCAAGGCTGTATTTACCCGGATGGGTGTGTACCACTTCCGGCTCTGAGGCGGCTTCTTGCTGTGAGGTTTCTTAGGTTTGGGCTCGAAGGGTTCGTACTCCTGCTCCGGCATTTTCACCACAGCATTCTTCGGCTTCTCCAGCTTTGCCCCCTCCTCGGTCGAACCCTTTCCTCCCCAGCGCACCTACAGACGGCAGACGAAGCGTGAATATACATACAAAATAGAGGCAGTGATTGATGTCTAAACTAGTGTAACTCCATCAGCTTTATGGTTTGTCGATTTAATGATCACCTCCATCCTCTTGATTCCTCCAATTCCTCTTCCTCCATAATATGAAGCGTCTACAGTCGGCCACTTCTTCTTCGGCATGCCATCTTCATCATCTGACTCCTGAAACACAAATAATGAAAGAAAAACAGACTTTTCTTTTCCCCCTTTCTGATAATTACTTTCTAACATACAGAGGCCACCAATAGTAATAGATGACAAATAAAGATGTATTCATGGCTTTTCATACTTGTTTTTCTATACTGTAGGAGTTCATTACAGTGTGTTTAGTTGTGTTAAATAATGCAATGGTGTGTGTGTGTGTGTGTGTGTGTGTGTGTGTGTGTGTGTGTGTGTGTGTGTGTGTGTGTGTGTGTGTTCTGACTCACAGGCTCAGGAGGAGGTGGAGGAGGTGGTTCTTTGATCACCTGTGGAAAAATAAAGCACATGACATGTTCAGTGTTATGAGAGCTGGAAAACAACAGGCATCGTTTAGCTTGTCACAAACAAATTAATCACACCTCCTTTTACACCTCAAAGGAGCTCGTAAGATTTTTTTTTTAATATGTTGTAGGATGTAGATTTTGTTTCTTACCACAGTGCAGCAGAGAGGCCAGAACCACCACATGAAGAGCAGGGCCAGCAGCAGGAACAACACCAGCAGGGTGATGAGGAGAATGGTGCCATCGAACTGGTGAAAAGACAAACACGGCAGTTGTACTTTACTAACATGGCACCAAGACTGACGTAGCTGGACAGAGATTTAAACTACAAATACATGGGGAGCAAATGTCTTTACTACTTTCCCCCTTTCCACCCCTGCCTAATTTCCGGCCAGGAAAAACCCTGACTGAAGTGATATGTACATTCATGCATCAGTATTAAAATATCTGAAACTTTAATACAGTGGCCCTGAGAGCTCAACACACCACAACTTGAGAAAACACATGCAAACAGACAAAACACAAATGAATTCAGAAAACAGCTTCCTAGATTTGACAACACAAACATGCTGCAAATACTTTGAACACACCCAAATACAGAAAGAAGACGACAGAGGAAGTGTCCACAGGGGACACATAAAAGTTGTTGTTCAGTGCTTGATGTGATGGTTGGAGGTTGTCATCTGTGATTCTTTGCAGTGCTTTTCTGTATTTGCTTGTGTCGTGAGTATTTGCATGTGTTTTGTTAAGTTGCAGTGCGCAAGCCATAACTTCCATCTTCTTATACACTGTGGTATTACTGCTTTTTACTGAAGTAAAAAGTCAGAGTCCTTCTTCCAACACTGGCAGAAGTAACAGTAACAGTAGCTGTAGAAAACAATAGAGGTAATAGTGGCAGCAGCAGTACAGTACTTGCAGCAGTGATATTATTAGTAGCAGTAGTGATAACAGTATAATCATAGTGGGTTGACGGGAGAAGCCTGCAGACTGATTCTCTTTGTCAGTGTTGATATTTGTGTTTTTCTTGATGACACTAGTTCATGTAAGTTGTGTGATTCCTGAATGACTCCCATCAGTTGACATTGCTCACTTAAAGCAAGGCGGGCGTCCGTGAGCCAAACATGGTTCCCATTACAGACCGCAGATGGGGATGACGTGTAGTGAGACTTTCCCCTATCTATCTTGTGGTGAAAAGACATGGGGGATTTATCTGAACTCGGCCGTGGGGTCGGTCGCAGAAGACGCTTCGGTGGAACCAAATTACTATTCCTGAGAAATCTCCCAATCAGCAAGTTGGCAACTCTTGTGGGACACTGGTTTAGCAAACAATTCAGAAAATTTCAACAGTGGTCACATCTGTATTTTGCAGCTTATGCACATATGAAGCATGTTTTTTCCCATGCTATATGGGCAGATTTTGTGGGCAAACTTTTAAAAGGCTGGAACCTATCAATATGGTACTTTGACGGAGTGTGGGGAGGGGCTGCGGGGGTTTATTGGGTTTATGAAGTTTGTTTTCAGACTTGATTTCTCCCTAGACTTTAGCTTGCATGCTGTTTATTGGACCAGGCGTATCCATCTCCACTTAGCAACTTGTCGTGCCATTTTAAACCTGATGTGACTTCAGCCTATATGGTTTAGTTTAGTGGTGAGAGGCGGCTAATTGGGATGGTATGTCTAATTGAGCTCTGTATATCACTAACCACAACACAGCCGTTTGAATTCACAGTGTTTTCATGGACATGATGTCACATGGACTGATGGAAAACAGCTTCAAAGCGTATATTTCTTTTTCGCTGGGTGGGATTCTGCTGGAGCCTCGGCCCATATGTTCCAAAACACGTTTTATTTTGTTAAATTGCTTTAAATTGTCTTAAATTGCATCTTGTTTAATCTTGGTTTTTCAGGCAGTGAAGCTCCACCCTGCTTCATGCTGACACAGCTATATACAGTCACACACCTCAGACCTATAGGAGTCTCAGAGTGCAGCTCCAGCTGAGGGGAAAATGGTTTGCACAAGGGCACTTCAGTTGTGGCTGTTACAGGATGCTTCTCTTTCACTTTTACAACCAAAATGTTGAGATTTGAGCTCCGCAGCTTCACGGTCATGAACTTGCTTCCCTAACCTCTTGTCTCCTGCCAACCCTGTGGGGGGGGGTTCAGATGATCTTTTTTTGGGTGGATCACTACTTACAAACCCCTGTGGTTTGGCTCCCGAAAAAAATGGGGGAAAATAACAAAAGTGAGAAAGGGAAGATGAAAGAGATAAAGGAGGTAAGGAAACTCACTGCAGAGAGCAAAAACAGCTGGCGTCTAGAAACAGTTGGTAAGAGACGGAGGTCGGAGAGGAGAAAAGAAGAAAAGAAGAAGACTGTAAACCACATGCAATTCAAGAGGAGATTACAAAACCTACTTAAATCTCAAGATTAAATCCATGATTTCATCTTTGAAGCTGAAAAACTTTAATTTAGCCATTTGAAGATATTGCGACCTACTCGGGTACAAAGTCCAACGTTTTATTTTTACTGCGTGTGCTGTAATTTTTGCATTAGTGCTGCACTTTGCTGCACATAAGAACTTGTGTGGTTAAAAAAAACCCCAAAAAACAGGAGTTTTTTATTTAAGATGCACTAATATAATTGTACTGAATCACACACTGAAAGATGAAATGCATCAGTTGGGGACGGTATAAGAGACTTCCACTTACACACTCTGTGGTGGTGATGTGCACGTTGCTGCTGATGAAGGACAGACCATCATTCATGCTCACTTGGAGATAAATCACCCTGAAACAAAACAACAGACACGAACGGTGAGTATCTCAGTGTTTGGATGAAACATCACTGTTACAGATGCAACTTTATCAGTTCACACTCTGTTTGGACCAGCTTATTTAGTCTGAAGCACTTCCTCCTTCAGCTCCGTTTGTTTGATCAGAGTGATGTCATTTGAACTCATGTTCGGGCCAAATAACGTCACTGCAAACTGTGAGCTGCTCCGTTAGTAATGACACCGTCATTTGAACCAACAGAAAACAACCACAAAAACACACAGGGCTCAGTCAAAGCAGACGGATTTTCAAGCTAAGAAGAAAGTGATGTTTGGGTTGACGCTCACATCCAGCTTCTTCTGCTAAGATTTGAGAAACTGGAATCACATTAACAGTTTGACTCTTTACAGCTGCAAGAATCTCATACCTGGCAGGAGGACATGTTACCAAAAAACTCTGTCCAATAAATGAGCTGCTCTCTCAGTCTTGTGACTTTTGTTTACGAGCCCTGCTTCACTTGTGCTGTTTTTTTTCACAGCGGTTAAAAGAGAAAAAAACAAACTGCAGACATGATCTTGTGACCCAGTGAGCCACACAGCAGGCACGGAGGATATGTGAATTTGAACAGAATGGAAATAGAAAAAAAACACAACCTGCCTGTTGAGATTGGGTTTTTTTATTTTATTTTCGTGGTCAGGTTGTGTGTTTTTCCAAGACATGACACCATACTCCTTAGAGTGCAGCTCGAAGGAATGACAACAATCTCTCACATCAAATTAAATCAAATCACACAGCTGATCAAAGTGCCGTAAAACATCAAGCAGAATACAATCAACGCAGAGAATCAAAACATCAACAGACAACAAAGTAGCACGAGAAAAAAAAAAACAAGCAAGCAGACCAAATGAATAAATATGTTTTGAGCCAAGATTTAAGAGTTGATGGAAACGGTCTATGATCTCTACATTGACCTGCAAAATAATTTCCTTCAGTGGCAACAGAAAATACTTTGTGGATCTCCCCTCCCTCCCTCCCAAGGTTTTTGGAACTGCAAGATCTTTCTTGATGGTCTGAATCCCTTCCTCCTCCTCAGAGGTGAAAAACAATTCTGAGAATTTCACGTGATGTGCTGTTCTAGTGCAGTTCTTGAAAACATTTGGATGAAAGACATGCTTTCTAGGCCCCCCCTCCCCTCCCCTCTCAAACACCCCCCCAGGTGGATGTGAAAGAGGTCTGGCAGATGGAAAGCAGACCATGTGACCGATAAACCTGTCTTTGCTCTGACTGGTAGAGCTGTCTGGGTTAAAAAAAAGAAAAAGAAAGGAGAGTGGAAAGAGAGAGAAGAGTTGGGTCAGTGGGTGAAGTTCATTATGGACAGCATATGAACCAACAAAAAGCTGGTACTTCAAGACAATCTTAGGGCTTAACAAGTGGAAACTTGACAACATGTGACCACTTACATACATCTGTATATGTGCCAAAAGTCTGGCTGCCCACTACGGTCAATTAACTTGCTTATTTTGATTTTTATTAATGATTAAAGGAAGAGAAAGAGAAAGGGAAAATGACAAAAAGAAAACTGACCAGCGTGAATTTGAGGATGTGGAGGAGGAAACGTTTGTTGTAGAGCACTGTGTCGGACAGCTCTTAATCAAGGAAATGAAACAGACTGGACAGACAGTTCAAGCATGAACACACACACTTGAAAGAGACGGAGCAGACGCAGACATTCATCTGCCACTGGTTAGGTGGTGGGGGTCACCCTGAGACCTGCATTAAAGCACTTAAACAAGTACCTTGACATAGCCTGCATTCCTATTTACTTGTCTTCTTCTTGTGTATAACCAGCAAAACATAGACGACATTATGTCATGTCCTGATATTTCCAGCTGGATATATTTAGGCCGTCTAAAACATCAATAGCAGATGCCAGGTTTTGGCATTGGTCTCTTATAATAAAAGAGCCTTTTCTAGAGCTCATATTTTGCACCAACATTCAATTATACATGAAAAAAGTAACTGGTGGAAGAGGCTGAAAGAACTCTTTTATTTGATTTTATTTTTTACAGAAAATAGACCAAAATGTGATTTTAGAAAGGAGATGGGTTGGGTTTTTTAGTAAAGGGCCGATTTAATTCTCAAATTTGTTGCCAAACAAAAGATATGAACAACTGCTAATCCATCAAAGACCAAAAGTTCATTTGTCTGGGTTTCAGTGGAGCTGAAAACACTCTCTCAATGGTTTTTCCACCGTGCCGTGAATCAGGCTGCATACAAACACACACGGCCACACACTTGAAAGACCAGACGAGCTGCTACACGGCTTTGATCAGCCGAAAACTGGACGAGGAGACAGTTGAAAGAGAGTGGAAGACTGACGGGATGAAAGAGGGAGTTTCAGCGTGACAAAGATAAATAAATGACAGATACAGGGAGAAAAATGAACAGACGGGCAGACGGAGAAGGTGGGCGGGTGGGGGTCTGGAAAACAACCAGCAAGGCGGTGAAAAGAGCCACGGTGGCACTGAAAGTAAAGACAGAGGTGGAGAGGAAGAAGGGGGAAGGGGGAAAAGATAAGTGTGGGACTGGAGAGTCAGGAGGTTAAGTGTTCAGGCGTCAAGCGATAAAAAAGTTTAAGAGCACCGAGGCAGCATTAAAAAATATACAAAGGCAGAACTGAACTGATTTAATGGTACGTTTAGGAGAAGCAAAGGTCCAAAATGTTCCCTCGGTTTTTACCACCTTTCTGCCAAGGTATCGATTAAAGTCCAAGTCATCCGTCCAGGTTGTTTAAATCTTTCACCGGCGCAGTTAAAATCCATTTTTCTCTCGCTTCCCAAGCCACAGCGAGTGCTAAATATTAACTGTTAACATGATTTATAACTTCTGTGGGATATTAAAATTAAGGAATTTGTTTCATAATTACAAAATACCCTTAAAAGGTAAAGACGGCGTGCAAAGAAAGACGGGGACCACCCCTCCCTTCTTTGTCTCTCAATGTGTTTAAAGTCTTTAACCGCCGTCCACTGAACCATATATTCTGTGGCCTGGTGTACTTTTCCTCCCATAAAGACTAAGGTTAGAGAGGTTTGTGGATTGTTGATGTTGGAACACGGTCGGGCTCTAAAAGGAGAGTATGGTCATCTGATGAAGAGCAGTTCTGGCCCGTGGTAGGGTTACACCAGTAAACTGTGCGACCGTCGTGTGGTGAATGTTCGAGTGAACTCAACCTCAGTAGTCTTAGTTTTCACAACCCGTCACCCCCCCCCCCCTTTTGTCTTCAGTGAGCCGGAAAATAATGAAGTGATTATAACAAACTGAATCTTTTACTGCACATGCCAATAGACTTGATCCTAAACTGACAAACATAATCCACCGTAAAGAGATCTTCTCTTAATTTTTGATCAGAAAAGAAATGTTGATCGATTAACAGTTAACAACACAAGGAACGTGATCCGAGTGTCGCAGTGAATCAGGTTCTTGCACATGGATCCACCCTCGTCACGTAAAGGCACAGGGACTGTTGTATTTTTGTATTTATACTGTTTATTTGTCATTGTGTCGTATTTAACAGTCGTTTTAAAGCCTTTAAAGCTGCATCGTTAGATTCACTGCAACAAGCTTTAAACACAACACTGACGTATTATCACCTTATAAAGTTCTTATGGAGAACATGTTAGCAAACAGTAGCTTGTTTTAGGCTGCTCCATTAGAAAGGGAACAACATTAACGTTCATTTGGAGTCACATTTCTGACCACTTTCCAAATGTAATCGCTTTTCAGCTCTGTTTTGGTTTTTCACGTCACTCCTCAGGGAAGTGTCTCGGCCCAGTTGCATAAAACACCTTAGGTTAAGATTTTACTTAAAGTCTGAGTTAAGTTTTTCCTTAAAATGAAAACAGCTGCACAAAACACCCTTAAGTCTTCTCCTTAAGGTTTTCTTAAAATGTTCACTTAAGTGTTTCAGGATTTCTCCTTATCTTGGTCTTATACTTAAGGAATCACTTAAAGTCAGTTAAACCAAAAGACCTTAGTGACCAAAAAACTAATGGTACCTCTGACTCTATCTTAACGTCCTCTCAAAAAATTCTGTGCTACACCCTTAAGTAACTCCTTCAGCTAAGGGGAAATTTTACCTTAAGTGTCGCTAGTCACTAACTGTGTCTGTCTGCTGTTTGGCAGCTGGGCAGGTAGCACACGTTGTGTTTCTGCCTCCTGTGGCTGGAAATGACTCTGATGTGAGACTTCAGTGAGACTGAAGCAAAGCAGCACAAGCTTTGGGCCAAAAACCAAAACGGTCGACTCAAAGACGCTAAAATGCGTTGCTATGCGATAATTCTCTGTGGGTCTGTCGCTATGAGAAACCCCTTTTCATATTACACGTCGGTTGTTTGTAAACAAATCTGAGGAGAGCAGCTTTGAGAACAAACTCATTACAGATACATGCTTAACATTTGGCCCACATTCCTCCTCTAAGACTAAGGAGTCAATTAATAAAAAACATCAGACACCAGTGTCATGGCATGTCATCAGCTGAGTCACATTAGATTTGTAAGTTTCTAGCATGCATGAAGGGTTTACAGCTACATGTGGCGGCGTGGCTGCAGAGCCGCTTATGTTTTGCTAAGCTGTACTGGGATCTAGAAAAGAGGAATGCGGATAGGGATCGTAAAAAAAGAAAAGAAAAAGAAAGAGCTAATGTATGGCAGGCTTCTTATGGTCTGTGCACATTAGACACGTGTGTGCATACATGTGGTTTTCTGCATTTGAGGCAAAGAATGTGATCTAAGATGCACGTGGATGCCACTGGGTGTGAAATATAAGCGATTTCAAACTGAGAGGCAGTTGAAAGAAGATATCCAAGAACAAATGAAATCGTAAAGAAGTCATAAAAAAATAAGAGGCACTTACTTCCCGATTTCATCGATGACAGGAGCTGGACACAGCAAGAATGTGTTTTCTACTCCAGCCGGCTTTTCATCTAGGAGGCAGAGACAGTGTTTTGATAAATGTGCTGTATATTCTTTCGGTTTAGACTCTGAATTATTTAGCTGTCTATTAATGTAAACTATAGACACTATACAGACAAGTACTTGTAAACTAGATTTGATCAATAGAGGCTTTAGAAGGTTGATATTTTGTGCCACTTGTGGCCATTTCCTGGCAATAAAATTAGAATTATGAGTTTTCTTTGTGTGAAGATCCTCTTTTAAGCAAATATCTCGCGTTTTGAGGAGTCTGTCGTATCTCCTGAAGCACTTTCCCAAGGAGGAATACGCAGGTTCACACACCGTAGAAAGACGAGACTACTGTGAACCCTGCTACAGAACAGCTGGGTTTACATTAAAAAAGGAAGTGTGGCTCTACTCACTGATTGTAATGGTATCGTTGATTTTGAAGCTGCAGAGCACCTGGTTGATGTTTCTGGCATGGAGGAAACCGTTTCCTCTCACCACCACTTGGAAGGACTCTGGTTACACAACACACACTGACATTATTACATTTCAAACACTTAGCAGACATTTGATACTGTATGTATTGTAAGTGAAGCTCATTTTCAGCGTTCAAGACTACACAGTTACATTTCACACCCATCGTGGCAAGAAGGGCTGTATTTAAACATGGTTTCTTACAGTAATTCATTTGTTCCTTTGAGCTGTGTCACCCGGATGAAACTGCAACAGGATGTTATGTGAAAATATGGGGCTCAGTCTTCTGATCTCACAAGTGTAATGTGGTTAATTAGGAGTGAAAACATAAAGTATCATCCATAGAAAATGACACTAAAATGCAATCATGAAGGTGTAGGAGAAAACTAATCTAATAAGATAAATAATACTAACTCTAGACTGACGACTCTTCATCACTACCATTTTCTTGTATGTTTACTTAATGTATACACTAGTATGTATGTATATAAACGGGAATCTACTTATGTATATGGTTGTATATGTGCTCATATATGTATTTTTCCACTTTTTTCTAATATACATTTTTTTTGTTTTCCACTGTTAAGCAAAGAAACGGAGGAAGGAAACTAATTTGTCCACTGAACAAACTAGTTAGACATGTGACTTTAATTTATGAGCTCTAATTGGCTCGTAACTGGATGGATAGAATCTGAATAAACAAAATAAAAAAAAGCTTTCCCACACCACAACTGAGCCACTTGAAGTGCTGGACATTCACTTAAATAGCTGCTAATAGTTATTTAAGTACCACAGGGAAAACACTCTGATGTCATCTGTAAATGTATAAAGATGGGACTGAACATGCAGGTTGAGATACTTTTGTCTTTTAAAGAGTGAAAGTAATCCACTGCTTTAATAAAAGGCAAAAACAGATGTGAAAAACAATAAAAGTCTTTTTGCTTTTGCCAGAAAATGTTTAATCAACCCCCGGCTTTAATCTGTTCATTTCAATCTTTTTAATGTCCATTTAATGTTGCTTTAGCTGTCATAATCTTTCTCTTGGCAAGACACTAAAGCATGTTGTCTACTTTATATTTCAGCTGCAGCCATTCTCACCACTGCTACTCTTCTCGCAGTTAATCCTTTTAATGAGACCCTGTGATATTATTCCCACTGTGGTACTGCGTCCCAATAGATTTCCTGTAAATGACCTGAACGCCCATATATGGTTGTTTTTTTTCAGTCTGGGATTGTCATTACTGAAGTGAGAGAAGGAGAATTGAGGCACCCAGTAATGAAATTAACACACACACACACACACTTTGAGAAATGATGGCAGGCTGGCATCGGTGTCAATGACTCAGGCGGGACCCAGTTCAATTTGTGTGAGTGTGTGTTTCTAGTTTTCTCACCTCCTGCACACACACTGGAGGGCTCAGCTGCCAAAATTTCAATGCAGGATTTCTTGATGATCTGGAAGGGAAACGAGGAGAAAAGACAGTGATTATTTTTCTACACTTAAAGTCTTATTGATTACCATCTGCTCTTACCGGCAGGTTTTTTTCTTTCACATTTTACTGTAACAAAGATTTGCTGAGCTTGTTGACCTTGTTGAGCTTCGGATTTCTCCTTTACACTGTGCAATGGGCTGTAGTACAAATGATCCTATGTTTATTAAGAGTTAAGAGGGCGTTGTCTTTGTCTTTTTTAGCCTTTTCAAACCAAAAACACAGAGCAAAAGTGTAAAGAATTGTTTTAACAGTGTGTTAGCTCTGCTCCAAGATAAGATGCAGTTGTTAGCATGTCTGTGCTGACTAGCTGACCAACAGCAGTAGTCTAGCTGTGAGTTACTGCAGCGGCCAAAGAGCACATCTTTAGCTAACTACATTAGCTTGTAGTGCTTGATATAACTTCTTAGATATACTCCGGTTACAATATCCAAATAGGAAGTAGGTAATTCTACTGACACAGAGCACATGAATGTGGACAGCTTGCTGTTTAGCTACAGGACCACTTCCCTGCACAGAGACGTGTTTATTTACCGAATCAATGACCCCCCGGAGGGCGTGGAAGCCACCCAGGACAGGAAACACATGCTCGATGGTGTCTGCAATGGTGGCCAGCTACAGGGAGAGAGGAGAGACAAGAGGAGTGGATGGAGGGAAGAAGGGGAGAAGAATGAAAGAATCAATTAACAAAGCTTTTCAAATTCAAATTATGGAAAGTTAAATTTCTTCACCACTGCCAGGGATGTTGTTCTGAAATTATGGCAATTGAGTAACCTCAACATTCAGCTCACTGGCTGCTATTTGAAATTATCATAACAAGCCACAATTGCCCTAAAATGTAATGTAATATACAATTTTAGAGATTGTAAAGAGGAGGAACTGCACTAAGAGTATGGGCTCTCCCTTTCACATCCTGTTCACATTAATAATCACACCTTCACAATCAGGTAATGGATCAATTTACCATCAATCAAATGGGGCTTGAACTAAACTTGAGGGGGCTGGTTGAAGCCAAATGTATCGGTTACAATCCCTTAGCTCTTAAATATCCATCACATTAAATACAGGAACCTGAATTATCCTCCTCATCATGTTGACGCAAACTCTTGAGGATTATTCAAGTTACATACAAATCTCCAGTCCAGCCTCGCGTGTTGGAATCTGCAGCAGCACTCAGATTGGTTTTCAGGAAATTTTAAATTATGGGTTAGCCAAATTGCGCAGAGGCCACTGAATACACACTAGAGCATGCAACATGGAGGTAACAACATTTTGGATGTTTCCACGGCTCATGCGGTACAATACATACATGGTTAACTGTGACTGGCTCGTAGATTTCAAAGATAATCACAGTGAAGTTTAGGGAATTGTTTTTTATTTCAAATCAGATGTATGACATGTACGGAATATAAATGTTAAGTTAACCAAATAAAGTACAGATTTATTGCCCTGGAATGGGTATTACCTGTGTCTCATTGAAGTCTTTGACACCAACGCAGTACACAATAGCTCCAAGAGACCTGGCTCTCTCCGCCTGTTGTTAGAAAGAGAGAATAAATGTGTTATTTTCAGAAATCTGGCGCTCAAGCAATGAGAGTATCCCTGCTTCCAGAGCAACCCTGTCACTTGAGCTTCAACTGCAGCAGTTTGGGAAATCAGCCTCAGTATTAGGTTTCTACCTCTTGCTGTGCAGTGATGAGCTGATGCTCCTGCAGCTCCCCGTCTGTCAGTGCAATAATCACGCTGGCCGTGCCTGGAAAAAACATAGAGCTGTGCTGTAACTTCAGCATAATATGATTTAGCCTGTAGTAAGTATTCACAAGGATTAGTCATTTGGTGCTTACCAAAGTTTTCACGGTGTATCTGCTCATTTGCCTTTTAAATAAGAAGAAACTTTCAAGGTCAGATTGTCAGGAAACAAGTGATTCAATGAACTCTCATTTGCTTAAAAAAAGAAAAGAAAGGTGAGAACATGTTAAAAAGCAACAGACTTACCCTCTGCAATCCAAGGTGCATGAACGTGTCTCCACCTGGAATCTCCCTTTTCAGAGCGTTCAGCCCCTTTCTGATGTCCACTCTGCAGAGAGGAAACAGAGCATAGCTTCTGATGAAGATACAATTCATCTGCAGCTTTATTTGTCACCTGTTTGTCAGTTTAACTCAAGTACTGCACTTAAGTACAATTCTGAGCTACCTGTACTTTACTTGAGTATTCCCATTTTATGCTACTTTATACTTGTACGTCATTACACTTCAGAGACAAATATGGCACGTTTCAATGCACCACATTTATCTGTCAATCATCTTGCAACGCCTCAGATTTATCTTGTGACTCGAAGGAGGGGACCGACCTCTTATTATAATAATAATGATGATAATAAAACTTTTTTTACATAGCGCTTTTCTTAACAAAGGACCAAACTACAAACTGTATATGAAGTAGCTAAAACTCGCTCCAACTTGACTTGCTACAACAGTAAAATGCAATTTATTAATATTAATAATCTAATGATGTCAGTCAAAGGGGAGATTTTTACTGCAGAATGAGAATGAAGTACGTTTTGCTCTTGGTCATTTTTGTACTTTTTTACTTTAGGATTTTAAATGCATGACTTTTGCTAGTAATGGATTTATTTATATATATATATATATATATGTGTGTGTGTGTGTGTGTGTTTGTGTGTGTATATTTACATTGTTGTATAAATAGTTTTACTTAGGTAAAGGATCTGAACTCTTCTTACATCACTGACAACTGAAGCTGGAAACAGCTTTGTTGGAGCTGGAACCTCATTTTACATGATAGTGGTTAATAGTGAGTTTTCCTCTCACGGCACAAAATAACTCTGAGATTTATGCATTGACAGTTAAATGGTGACTTGGGCCCATTTTCAGCTTCATGTCAGTTTAGGGATCATCTGCCTTCACTCTGGTGTTTCGGTTTGCGTTTACTTTAAGGCTGATTGTTTCTCCATGCTGAAATAACATTTATTTTGAACACACATTCAGATTAGGTTTGTCAGTTCCTTGATAACATTAATCAACAGACTGCGTCAGCCATAACCTCATTCACCTGTTTTCCGTCAGTTTCATGATGGTGGATGCTCTGGAGGAGAATGTAATGAAGGACATCCTCAGCATTGGACTGGAACAGAAAAGAAACATCATCACACCCAATATTCAGCAGCCCACGATTGGTTTCAGTTCTTTTTTTATTATTTTTTTTATTATAGAGTAGATGACGTACAAAAATCCCCACTGTAAGCCACTGATCATATGTGCCAAAGACTGATGGTAACTATAAAAGATGAATTTCCACAGCATTTGGCTGCTGGTTGGTGTTTCACTACCTTGCACAACATGTAGTACAACTAATACAAACATTTCAACATCATCTGACGCTAATCATTGCAGGAATACTTGCACAGCAACATATTGTTTTCCTCAGAATCATAAAATAAGTAAAGATCCTTTCATTTAAATGATGAATATCTCATTGAGGACAAATTACCTCACTTCCTTTGTCTGTGCATGAGCTATTTTGTTGTTTTGAATGCAGCTCAAAACACTAAGACGCAATCTGACACCATCCATGGCTTCGAGCCAATGTCGGGATTTGGTCCCTTGTGCGTGACAGTGACTTTGTTACTGACATTCAGATGTGAAAATATTTGTTACTTTTGTTTATTGGTGAAAAAGCATAATAAGAAAAGAATTGCATGCATGTAAACACACACATGCTTAATTATCTGACCTGAGAAGTGTGTTGCTTGTGAGACGGAATAAGTTAATACAGATTTGTGCTGTTTATAACTTTCTCATGTGTGTTTCAAACTGAAACTTTGAGGAGGTTTTATTGTTTGCTTGGGCTAAACCGAAAACCTCCAGGTGTTGTTGTGGAAGCAGAAACAAAGCCGTCCATGAGCTGAAGGACAGATGTTGGTTGAAATATTGCATTTTATTCCACACTTATTTTTCTAGTGCTGCATTGCATTAAAGTGTAGATTTCATTTTGATTATTGCTGAAACTTATCATAAATATAAGATCTGAGTATCATTTGGCAAAAGTGTTATGTTAGGTTTTGTTAGCCTTGTCCATTTAAAGCATCCATCACACCACCATTTCCCAGCATTCATAGCACTTTGCCTTCTTCTCAGTCTAAAGAGGCCGTAAAACCAAGACCGGTCATATCCCTAAAGACGTTCAAGCCTGTATTCACTGCTGGCAACCCCGCTGACATCAGACGTCAACCCAGCTACTGCAGAGACAGAGTGAGACATCAGCCTGGAGACTGAGTGACTCAGTTGTTGCTGCAGGGACAGATTTTATTTTACTTTACCGGGGTGACTGGTGAGTAAAGTGTGGGTTTCTCATCAGTTATCTACATCTCCGGGCTCCAGGAAGTCGAGCACAGAGGCAACAAGGCTTTTAGTGTCTGGAGACTCGCAGCCTATTTTTGAAACTTTTCACGGCCTATGTAGTTCCACTTTTTCCTGCATATTTGTTGGGTTGATTGTGTTACCATGTACTGTATGTTTACATACATGTTTATGCTCTTACCTTTTGAATTTCTCAGCTAGATTCTCCACAAAGTAGTAGATTTCATCCCAGTGATTCTTCACACTGCCAGACCTAAGACAAGGAAAAATGGAAAACCATTAAGATAAAAGTTAAGCCTAAGAAATTCATCTTAATTCAACATCTCAGCATTCCTGAAACAAATCAAGTTATCAGTTGTGTACAACAGTCATGAATGAACATACAGTAACTGATACCTTTTCTTCAAAGCACATATTAGTCATTATGAAATAGCATGTTTGGAAGATAACAGATAGTTGCAAATGTAATTTCTGTGAGTCACAAATGATTTGTCCTGGAAGAACTCAAACAGAATACTAAGGTTTAAGCTATTTTTCAGACACACACAAATCTCCATATGGCAGAGCAGTAAAACAAGAAAAACACAGCTTTGTTAGCCAAAGACAACAGGGGGTAAAATCATTAGCTCCATAACATGAAGCACAAGCTGAACGTGTACTGGGAAGAACACAACTGTTTAACGTGTTACTGAGTCTTTACTATCTATCAGAATTATCTGTAACAAAAATATTTGTTTTTTGTTTTTTTTTTACCAGAAGAAGAATAATTTATTCCACAGTCACTATCAAGAGCTAGCATGCTCTTTAGCTGCCTAGCTAGCAACAGATAGCTAGCTATTACATCCTTTTTATCTGTTACAGACCCTTGTAGGAAAGGATATTAAAGCTAAATCTGATAAAGAACATGGACCTTCCTGTTTATGTATCACAAACACCACTGGGGGGAAACTCTTTAAAACAATTAGCCTGTGCTGTACA
>NW_019525516.1:885046-1017307 GCF_002814215.2 Seriola lalandi dorsalis
GGGGGGCAGTAATGCACTGGTGAGATAAAAGAGGCTGATTGCGTGGTCTGGTGTGTAATTTAGCACCCCTCTGGTTCCTGAATGAGCCCTTGAAGGCTGAGGAAACAGGCCCTGCTCTCCCCAGGGGGACCTCCATAAAACTGGACTATCATTTACAAAAAACTCCCCATGGTGCTACCTTAATTTCCTCTGGGCAGACTGCATGTGTGTGTGTGTGTGCATGTGTCTGTGTGTATTTGTACCAATTTCATTAAGTGTGTGTGTCAAGGGAGAAGGCTTCCGCCGCAATGCGACCAGTTAGCAGGTCATTCGTTAGCTTAACGAATGAGCCGGAGAGATGACACATGGGAAATGAGCTAATTGACTGTGGTAAAACTAGAGGCCCGTTTAGAGGATGAAGCTTACTTAGAATAAAGAGCAGGGCTGACTGAATGTTATTCTAGGTGCCGACTGCCTGATGTAACAGCATTAGACGCACTGGAATTGGCCAGCGATGATGTGTTGTTGTTTCTCTGTATGGGACACAAGGTCAACACCAATTTTTATCCACAGGGATTAACCGGATTTATTGAAGAACCTCCATTTAGCATAATGCAGTCCACTGAGTACACTTTTTTTTGTTAGGTCTACCTTTATTGTTGACTGCAAGAAAACACTTTAATTAGTGACTCAAACTGCAAGTCATTTTAAAAGTTAATATTTTACATAACAACAACTTCAATTCATGACATAGGATATAAATATGTTCATTAACAGGAAAATTTTGTAATGACTTGTGTTTCGAGGGAAAAAAAAAAGGAAGCAGACTAAACAGTGACTCTGTTATCGTAGTTTACCTTCAGTTGTATCAGTTCCCATCAAACTACAGGCCCAAAACTGTGTTTGGGAATCACATCTAGACACAATAAACAGAATGAACCATTTCTCTATTCGCCTCTTTGAGCTTTCCGTGCCTTGGTGGCTGATGAGAAAACATTTGTTCAGCAAATGAGGTTAATCCCAATTATCTCTGCAATGTATTTTGATTATTTGGATATTTAAAGATACAGGAACCAACTGAGACTTTAGAAAACAGCACCAGCTACATGGCCAAACCCTGAAATGGAAATGAATTGTGACTGATGTTATTTGTCTGCAATTGAGTGTCACAGAGGTTATACCCAGTGGTGTTTTTGTGTTATTGCTCAACAGTGGAGGGGTAATTATCTGGCTATACTCTGGGGTGGGAATAAGAGGGGACTTTCCCATCATGCCTCAGTAATTCAAGGTTTTTATCCTGCCAAACCAGACTCTGGATCTGGATTAAATGCCCTGTTTGGTAGACTGAATGTTCACCAAATGGACTGTGTTTTGTTTCCTTGTGCACCCAAATGTTCTGCTTTTAAAATAACAATAAGATGGATGCCCCATAGTTTATATATTATCTTTAAGAGATTAATATAGTCGGCCATCTTTTCAGTTCAGCGATTACTTTTGCAGATGCTGCCAGGTCTGACTCTTAAAACTCAACTCACAGAAAAACTCTGCAGCTACGAGCATTTCAGGGAAGATCAGCATGAGCAACAGTAGCTGTCAGAGTTGAAAAGAGAACCAGCTCATACTCGAACGTCAGCAACAGAAAATCCAAAGAAAACAAACAGATCGATTGCTCATAAGATGAGCTGCCACAAAGGAAGCAAGTACAAGATTAGTTGACCATTGAAGTAACACTGCCAAGGCTCGAGGATCAGGTTTGGGTTTCCCATGGGCCACCCATGCTGGGATGTCTACTCCAAATACAATAAAGCATCCACAGTAACATATACACCTTACGTAAGATTCAGTGTTTTCCCTCTTCTTGTCCGGACAGATACAAATGCCGGTCAACTAAACATCTTACGCTAGCGTTTTCTCAGTTTTGTTGTTGTTCTGATGACATGACTTGTCCCCCCACCCCCCCACCCCACATCAAGGCTTTACATTCCTGTGAGGCTGACGGTGCAAAGAAAGAGGACAAGACCTTACAAGCTAAACAAAAAAATCCTCCCAAAATAAAAACGCTTGAGGAGGAGGAGGAGGAGGAGGAGGAGGAAGAGGAGGAGGAGGAGGAGGAGGAGGAGGTGTTTAACTTGGATGTCCAACAAAATGTGCAGCGTAAACAGAAATAGTCACACAAGGATTGCACAGGCGCACACATACACACACACACACACACACACACACACACACACACACACACACACACACACACACACACACAGAGAGACGGCCTCTAACCTGAAGGAATGGCAGGAGCCAGTTTCCTGTGCAGATTGTTCCATTACAGCAACAGAGGAGCGGAAAAAAAAAAGAAAAAAAGAATATAGAGTCTGGTAAAACTTTCCTGCAGCTAATACTCATGTAGAGGTGTGGGGATCATTTTTGAGTGTTTATTTAACATCGGGGTGAATCTGAGGACTCCCAGCTTTTGGTTTTCAGCTGCTTATCTTTATTTCTGAACCACAATGACTCTTGTTTGGCTTGGAACAGTTCAATTGTCTTGAGGTGGCTGCAGTCGTGGGACCGAGGCCTAGCTTGCAGTTTCACTCACCTGTTCAAACACCATAGGGAGAGGAAGTGGGCCATTTCATTCTATGATTCTTGATGAAACCATTTAATGCGGTGCCCTATTTCCCACTCAATCCTTTGATCTAATTTTAATGGTCTGAGCTGAGGCCTGAAGTTCAGCGGTTTGGGGTTTGGACGCAGAAAATAAAGGTTTTGAGAGGTGAGAGTGGTTATAATTTGCAGACAAAGGGATTGCGCCCAACAGCAGTTTGAAGTTATGTCATAGCAAATCGTCAAAAGCTGGGTGACAGTGTTTTCCTGATTCGGATAGAATCACAGAGCAAAGATAAAAAGCATGTGTCTGGCTTTCTGCCATTCGAGGGGTGAGAGGAAAAGAAACAAAAGAGAGGAGAAGAGAGGAGAGAGACAAAGAGCCTAATTGTTGAGATTACAGAGATTACAGTAAATTTAGCTGACAAGGAGTGAGATAATGTGAAAAATCTGTTGGCTCGATCGCAGACTTGTCTGCCAGAGGAAACATGGTGATGATTTGACGAAAGCTTCAACCTAAAGGCCAAGTTCCTCTCTGACCTGCTTCAGCCAACGCATCTGGCAGACACGTCAAAACAGCCTCACGAACCAACACCACCAGACGACCAAAACAAGGAGTAAACTACTGATTAAATCTCGCTGCGGTTACATATATTCGTTTGACTTTCTTTTTTCTAACTTATTTTTACTGGGTCCACAGCACTGATCGGCATTACTGTTAATGTGCCAGTGGTGCCAAATGTGTTGCTAGTTCCCAGCTGTTTGCCAGATTTTGAATTAGCCATTTAAAACAACATTAACAACCATTTAAAATCAAAGCAAAGAGTCGGGCAGACAAAACATGAACCCGATCAAGCAAAAAGGACCAAACCTAAGAAAAGAACGATTGAGGAAGGCAAGAGTTTATGCCAAGTAGTGCAGAGCAGAACATGAAAATAAAGGTGGAGGTAATTAAAGCAGGTAATTACTACACAACAAAGTATAGTGCGATGTTAAAAGAACAAAGGTTGTGCAGTAATCTGGCAGACAGACAAATCAGGACGATGACAGAGGGGGCGTATAAACATTAGGCATTATATCAGCTCTTGAAGCTAATTTGAAACCAAAAACAAGGTTTTCCTCCCTGGGAAACCAGTTTCCCCTCTTATCATTGATCTGGTAAATATGTTCTTAGTATTTTTCCGAATTATGAAATTCTGAGTGGGAGGAAATGCCATGTCATGATTAAGAATAATTTTCTTTTAGCTAAAAATGTTCTGTCTCCATGTCCAGGGATTGTGTTGCAGTAATGCTTCTAGGGTTTGTTGTCCAGGATCATAAGAGCTTGTTTAAAGCTGATAAAATAACACAAAGGACAGCAAACAAACAAGGAATAAACAGTTGATGAAATCCCTGAAGGGTTTGCAGGATATCCTCTGTAGTCTGCGCTCTCCTAATGGACAAACACTGCATCTAATATTTAAAAAGCTGTGGTTTTAATGTCCCCAGTGGAAGTTCAGCTTGAAGAAATGGTCAGCAAAACTATACACTGTCTAATTTAGTTGAGAGTTAAGTTGTCTAAAAGTTTACATAGTTGTGATTTACAGTAATTTCTGCTGCTGCTGCATCAGTGCATCATTCAGTGCAGTAATCTACTGTTTCCAAATAGCTGCGGGCATTGAGGGAGGTAATTCCCATCATCATTAATGTTCAGTGACTCTAAACAGACCGTGTAAAGAGGAGACAGGAATTTTCTAGATTTCCCCCATGAGTCCGAGGAGACTTAAAGAGTAAAAATATCTATAGTCATTTGTAATGAGGCCTTTTTCTGCTGACTGGGTGAGATTGCAGAAACTGAGTCACTCGGTGAGTGTGTTTTTCGAGAGTGTCTGTGTCTGTGTCTGTGTCTGTGTGTGTGTGTGTGTGTGTGTGTGTGTGTGTGTGTGTGTGTTTGTGAACAAAACAAGCAGAAAAATGACATCAACATACTCCTGAGGAAACACACAACAGTGAAACAGAGCAAGGATCATATCAGTGTTTCCATGTTTTAGGTCTTTTACAAGTAACCTGTTATTTACATTTATGCTTATGCTAAGGCTAGGAAGTCTTTATCTTGTCTACTTTTCCCTGTCGTGTCAATCAAATCAATTAGCTGACTGTTGTGCATCACATTGTTGTCCCATCACAATGATTACATACAATATTGCTGAATTGGTGAAAATGCTGCAAATTTGTCGCCGTACAGAACGAGACGAAGAGTTTACAGCTGCACTAAAGTGGCTCCGTCGGGCTGGACTTGGGCATAGTGGTGCTTTGAACACCCAGAGAGAACATGCAAACTGCACAAAGAAAGGCCCCAAGCCCGTGGGTTCGAACACAGAACCTTCTCACTGTGAGGCAGCAGTGCTATCCGCTCAACCGCCGTGCTGCAAATAACTTGTTCATTGTGATCTAATAAATGATTTCCAGTAACTAGACGAAGAGATACAAAACCACTGGTGTGTGTGGCCCTTTAAATGCCAATTCGCAAAACACCCGGGCTTTGTTAAAAGTAAAAAAAAAAAACAAAAAAAAAACACCCCCACTTTAAAGCAGCTCTTGTCAATATTTTATACAGTGGATGAAATCACTATGTGTAATGAGAGAGGGGTGAACCCAAGGAGAATTATTACCCAACTCTGCAGTTCCCCTGAGCTCTACAAAGTGTTTTAGCGTTTTACAGCCCACAACCTTGGTTCAGTCTCACCGTTTACATCAGCCTCGATTCCAGCCATAATGTCATGATATTCCATTGTTGTGTTTACAGCTTATTCGCTGCAATGTTTCCTTTTATTTAATGTCTCAAATAAAAAAAAACGACCATTTCGCATGTCAGGGGAATTGTTGACCATGCCTGCGATTCTGTAACTCGAGCAAAGGATATTACAGTTGAAGCAAGTTTGTTTGATACTAAGCCCTTTTAAATTATTGTCAAGGAGTATCTGTTTTTCTTCTTTAATTTCTTAACCAAGTCCACTCTCAACTATCCAACAGCCACTCCTGTCCCAGAGGGGGATGGGATGACGGCATGTGGGAAAAAGCTCCAAGGGTCTGATGGCTTAGCAGCTCTCAGCTTCGTTCTCACGGTTCAAAGTGTTGGAGAAGGAAAAATAAAATAAAAAAAAATCCCAACTCCTCTAAGGAGGCTGTCTGCCATTCCAGCTGGGCCTACCCACACCACCCCAGGCTGTATCCAATGATGGTGCTCCAATTTAACTGACTGGGCACAAGGATTTGTTTGTTTAAAACCACTAACCTACTTTTACAGCCATTGCAGAAGTCAAAGTCTTTACTGCGTGATTTCTGAGCTAATGCTTCACGTCTATTCCAAAACCGAGAGGAATTGTTTGGAAAAAACGATTGGATGACTCGTTGGTGGAGAGGTATTTGAGATGTGCGTTAAAAGATACTGATTTTTTTTCTTCTTCAGTTTTTATGTGACCATCTAAAAATGTACTTTGTAATGCCCTTTTTTTTTCTGTTAACTGAGGCAGAGTCATGTATGGAATATTACCAGGAGGTTTGGATTAGAGTTTCACTGGCATTCATCCGCTTTGAAACCTCCTCCTCGTCCTTTTTGTGTCCCTCAGTGCCTGAAGGACTGATACCCATTTAACAAGACATTTCTTCCTGCTGAAAACACCAAAGCAACATGCTGTGAGAGGCCAAATGACACAGAGCGGGTGTCATTCCACAGCTCGAACGTATTCCACAGCTAGACATATTGAAAGTATTTATGGACTGCAGCTGCAGTTTGGGTTTTCCGCTGACCTGCCTGGATTCAGGCGGCGTGGCCGAATGCCCAACTGGAGCGCTAACTCGTGACTACACCAACAACAAACACGAAACATTTTGAAGCGATGATGAGTGCTCTTCAAAATGAGGACAAGACCTTTGACTTTGGCCATTCAGAATAGATTATTATTATTATTATTATTATTATTATTATTAAAGACCTAAGAGGCAATGGCATAAAGGGAAAGAGGGGAACACAGCATTTGGCCTATAGGTGAATTCCTTTATCTGCCATATGAACGCACTCAAAATTCCTCTGGCACTGTGTTTTATATAAAGCAGCAAGCTGCGGCCTGCCTGCTCTGAATCAGCATATATACATCCTAATATGCACACATGCAGCAAAACAGGGCTTAGAGGTGTACACCTATATATTTTAGACTTATGGTTTCTATATTTCCCAGTGAAATGAACCAACAAGCAAATCTCTTTAAAAGGTTTATGCTCATGAATTATGCAGCTGTTAGATTTTGGTAGATTTTAATCCATGCTAGCAGTGTAGCTCCAGGAATGGCAATATGCCGGCTGTACTTTCTATTTAGTGCTAATTAGAAAACGTTAGAATGCTAACACACTAAACTATGACGGTTGACGTTGGTTCATATTGTACCCCTAACATCAGCATATTAGCATCGTCACTGTGAGCATCCTAGCATTCTGACATTTCCTCTAACATTTAACTCAAATCGCCGCTGTGCCTTAGTGCAGCCTCACAGAGCCACTAGGATGGCTGTTGTCTGTGGCCCATATGTTCCCACAATTTATCTGATCAGAACATAAATTTCAAACTTTTATTGGCAGGTACAGTTTTTTTCTACACCCTTGTAACATACAGTTTCATTCGGAAGCACTTGCATTATATGTATATTGTGTACTCTATCAGCTGTTTTAGCAGTCTGTTGTTTGCTTCGTCAGCTGTGTCTTAGCCTATTCGTTATTAAAGCATTATGTTTTTAATTAGTGCAAAAAGTCAGTTTGAAACCTGCTAGAGTTTGAAGGGATAACTACAGTCATGTTTTTGTGGTTTTTATTCCGGTCACATCATTGTTGACTTGTCGCCGCCAATCAGCACAGCTACAGCGTCTAGCTGGTAATGGAACAACCCTGCTTCTCCTGTAGCGTATCGTATACAATTTAAATTATACACACCACTTAAGCCCAAATTTTCCAAAACCCAGTCCATCTAAACGTCCCAGATCCAAACTGGCAACCATGCAGTCATTACCCGCCAGCTGTATGCTTCAGACTGCGGCCGCCTATATGTCTCAGGGAGCACTGTCCGACATGTTCAAGCCGTGACGTGACATCATCTGCCTGAGTCTGCAATAAATGCCTTTGGAGTCAACTTTATGAGCCAACGCAGCAGTTATCTTTCCTCATTACTGTAAAACTCATGACCCTCTCCTCCACCTTCAACACGGTGCCCAAAGCATGTTTCTCATTCTAAAGCGAATGAACCCGTATCTGCAGACATCATGTTGATAACAGTTCAGCAAATTTGCCCCACATTATTATCATTTAAGATGTTTTTTTTTTTGAATGTGCAGATTACAGCATTGCTGTAGTTATGGCAGTGTCAGGCCTCTTACAGCCTCCTCACACTGATCTTTCCATATGGATCAACCAGGGCACAGAGTTCAGACGGTGTCTCATAAAACCAGCTCAGGCCTGAGGGATGGGGTTGAGGGACGGCTGTAGGAGGGCTGAGACTGGTCTCTAATGAGCTTCCTTCTGTTTGAAGTCCACAACTGATTACCAAACTTTGTTAGTGACCCCAATGCACGCAGGAGAGCTAACAATAGCATCTGACATCAGAAAAGAAAAAAAAAAAAAGAAGCAGTTTCCTTATTTGTAGCATATGCTGGTGTTTACCACACAGCACAAGCCAATAGCTGCCTTTCACATCTGGGATGCAGTCCCACCATGTTTCTGTTCTTTTCTCCTCAGGAAACAAATGGAGGAAAAAGGTTTATGAAGCTCAGGATGTATAGCAAGGTGCTTATACGGTCACTATACAAAGGGAGTAACTACAGATCAGTGTAAAAAATGTGAGTCCTTTTGATAAAGCCGTCCAAACACTGACATATGAGTCATTATATAGTCACTAATGATGCAAATCTGTATGAAACTTCTCACCAAACCTCAGAAATAGGCCTTTTAAAGGTGCTGCATGCAACATTTTTTTTTTTTCCTTCTCCAAATTAAGACCACATTCTCTATAAATGTTGTTGCTTCCTGTCCTTTCTTGTTTCTCCTCCCCATTCCTGGCATTGCTCCATCAGCGCAAGAGGAAGGAGAAGAGCTGATACAACAATATGCTTTCATCAGAGGGGAGATCATCTCAAGATAGAAACCTGATAGTTAAAAATAACAGGGCAAGAAAGTTTTGTGTTGCTCATCACAAAGGTTCTTATTGTGTTGTAGCAAATTCTCCATCAAATTTGCCCCAGTGGTTTACAATGAGGAAGGTTTGGTTACAATGATGATAATGAATGCAGCATTGAGGTTTACATCTTAGAATTCAACAAGAAAGCACCTTCAGTCTCCAATTTCTTGTGGATATTGAATCACAGTTTCGCACAAAGGATGATTCCTGTGTTACATAATGCCAGAAAACATATGTCACTGCACTTTAGTGTCTATAAATGGTGAATGCACAAAGAAAACAGCAGGCAGCTCAGAAGTTTTCCCTGACATTTTATTTTCTCCCCGGCAGTCTGAGTCCAGCTGCTGAAGTCCAGTGCTAAGATGTCACACAACCACAACATTTTTCCTATGTGGGCGTACAGAGTGGAAATGAAAGAGTGAATGGTGAGCGGTCACTGAGTAAAAAGAGAAGAAAAAGTCCCTCTGAGTTCCCTCTTGAAGAAAAGTCCAGTTTCTTGGACAATCTTTTTTTAATGTAAAACTTCAAAAGTTCTGGTTTAAATTTAAAGAGAGCGATCTTTTTTTTTTTTTTTTTTAAACTGTAGCATCCAAATCGTCACTCTTCTTTGTGCTTGTTCAGCAAACTGTACTCTCTGCAAGTCAGCCTCCTTTCCAGCGTCATCGCGCGCGCGCACGCACGCAGGCACGCACTCACACAGATGCTAAACGGTGCTAATCAGCCAAATTCAACAGGACAGCCCAAACTTAAAAAAAAAAAAAAGCATTCATGTTAGAAGCTGAAACTTTAGGCTGCCATTAAGTTACTTTGCCCTCAATCGCAGCAGGACACAAACTAGAAATAAAGATATAAAGAAATACATCTTTAACTGTAACACGTCAAGTTAATGCAGATGCCAGCTTGTTTTTTTTTGTTGTTGTTGGTGTTTTGCCATCTTCTTTCACTGCTGCAGCAGCAGCGTTATACCTACTCTTATTAGCCTTAGACTTTATGAATAGCACATCGTGCCAAAGCTGGTTCCACTTACTTATCAAGCACAAAATACAGGTCAAAAGCGCCCTGACAGGAACTCTCCTCCTCCTCCTCGTCCTGCAGCTCCGGCTCGGCTCTTGCAGATGGAGAAGAGAGCAAAAATAATCCGAACAAAACCAGAACAAGACGCATGTTCAACAAAAATCTCGCCATAATTTGTCCTCGTGATAAAACAAAAGTTAATTCCTTTGAGGATGAAAAGAAAAAAAACAACCCAAAGTACTTCAGTGGCTTCTTACATCCCAGAGACAATAGGATGCAGGCGATGCTCCCACGTCTCTTATGTTTTGCGCTCAGTTTACAATCACGACCACCCGCATCCCGGTCACAGCGCCAGCGGAGAGATGCTGTCTCTCAAAGGGAGCTTATTACAAAATAAAAGTTTCGGGATAGTTCGCAATCCACATGCAGCTGGCAGGAAAAACGTTTCAAAAACTTTTGCAGAAACAAATCCAAAGAGAGAAAATTGGATAAAATGTTGGAGTGGGTGGTTCGTTAAAAAAAAAAAAAAAAAGAATAAAAGTGTCCTGTCAAAGTGTCAAAACTGGTTTAAGTCTGAAAAAGCCAAATGAAACTGGGTAATGCAGAGCAGTGTTGGCGCTGGAGGAACTGGGAGCCCAGGGGACAGACTTGGCTGAAATGGACCAGGTTTCATATTTCATCCTGAGGAGGAGAGAGGAAGAGGAAAAAATGGGTCAAGATCCCATTTTGCGCCTCCCTCACGTGGCACACTGGCGCATTTTGCGGGGAAACTGCGCAGGGCAGGAGGGGGATGATGTTGTTGTTGTCAGAGTGGTCTTTTCACCGGATAACAAATGTGTTTATCAAGTGTTTTATCATTTTGGATTATTTAAGTTTGTTTGTGTTCACTGTGCTGCTGCAGGGGCCACGAGCAGCTTCATCCTCTGCAATTACACTCTCATAGAGCAGAAGCTTTTCCCCAGAAAAATAAGTTTCCCTTAGTTAGTCTGATTAGCCTACTTTGTTCTCCCTTGTTGTTAATCCCACTAAAGTCTAAATTTAAACATAAAATCATACAGATGAAGGTTTTAAGAACAGCAGTGAATTTAAAGTCAATAAACTGCTAATTGCTGGTGATGGTGATGCAAAAGGAGCTGGCTCACATCTTCAGAAAGGACAGAATTCAATATTTAACAACACAGTGACTGATAACTTTAACTTTTTTCTACAGTTCAATTTATAATAATTTTCTTTTGAATGGGACACTAAGAAAACCTAATTTGACCTTTTTATTTTTTGAATAAAATTAAAAATCCCATGAGAATCTAATCCATGATTTACTGTGAAAATCTAGCTACAGATGTCCCACTACTTAAAGAAGACACACAGAGAGTTTGTTGTCTGAACCATCAATATATCTATGGTGAAATAAAACATGGCCCCAGAATATGCACCATCATAAATGTATCTGCATAAAGTCACAGTCCTTGAGATTTTATCCACCAGTCCCACGCGCAGGATTCAAGTTGCCCTCGCATGCACAGGGGATTCACAGGAAATGGTGCTGCAGTAATCCAACATTACTGTTTTCTCCATGCACCTCGAAAGTAGGTGAAGTTGGGCCAGAAACCTTTGTTTCTGTAATTTATTGTACAACAGCCATATCATCTTTTATAACTTTCTGCTACGACTGCTATGGCTTTAAAAAGAAAAAAGAAAAGAAAAATGTTTACTTTTAAGTGAAACATGGAGTGACTTTTATTGTAAAGCAGTCAAAGTAAATGCAGTGTATTTCAAACTGTGGTTACCGCTGACAGCAATCATTCATCAAAAACACATCTCCAAAACAAGATGTGGTAATATTTACCATTTTTGAACGTGGATCACAACAAAACATGCCTCGTTTAAGCCTAAAATGACCAAGTGGTGGTTAATAGTGCATTTCAGAATGTAAGTTGTTTGTAGTAAAAAAAGGAAGCCCTATTTTCTGGCTCTACCTACTGAGTTTTCCTCTCGGAAGAGCCACTCTTCTGGGAAATGTTATTGCAATTTAACTGTGATCTGCTGTCCTGTCTAATGTTTACTCAAACCAGGCAGACAAACAGATTCCTAAAGAGTGAGCAACAGACAGATTTCTTCACAACATAGGTCCTGTTGTGGAGTTTCAAGCCTTAGACCCCCCCAGCCCCCTCCACACACACTTACAATGCCCCTTAACCCTTTGGCCACTTTTTAGGGTCTCAACACTTGTTGATGTGTGCTGACTTATCCCCCACTAAACTGATCCTCTCTAATCCTTGCGGTTTACAAACGAAAGTCTGTTGCTTCCTAGAGCCCTTCTCCTCTGCCTCATATCCACTCATACACTTGTACTTGTATACAACACACCCATTAACACTCAGACCACTGTCTAAAATGATATGCAGTGATAAATAAAAACAGTCCTGGCCTGTCTTTATGGTTCCTGCATCCTAAAACACATTCTTCCCACAGATAGTCTCTGCAGATTGTTCTCATATTTGGTTTGTAATATTCAATTAGTAACAAATATAACTGTAACATTGTGTTACACTAGTGCCCTTGAATTATTTTTTGTTAACTATGACTTGTTCAAAAGGTTAACGGAAAAACTAGAACTTGAATAATCACATTCAACTAACATTGCCAAGTGACTGGTACATGTTTGGTATTATGTTTTTTCTCTTAATAAAATAACTGAGGGAAGTACTCTTGCATGACATTACTTTTTAAACTATTTTCTTTAATAAGATGAATCGAAATTTAAAGACATTTCATAGATTAAGATAATTTGGTTACTTGTTTGGCTGAGCATTCAGTATGCACAATAGAAATGGATTTTGTATGTGTTTATTTATTTTATACTAAGACCACATGTCAAGTTCTTGATAGATGTGAGTGAAATTACACGGTGCTAAAAAATTCAGGACCTAAATCTCTGAAACCACCAAAGCTGTCACTCATCAAAGACTTGTCTGTTCCTACTGTACTTGACATAATTGGCCTCAAACACAGTGTAATCTTCAAATTATACTGTCCCTGACAAAAGACAATCTATGAAAAGCTGCGTAACAGCAGCAAAAGCACATTGTGCTTGTGATGCACTTTCATTCTTGATAAAAAATAAAAATAAAAATTGTGGCTTTTCAGTGGGATGATTCCATTGGCCACAAATGTTTTCTGTTCTCTTTGCAGGTGATGGTTCATGCTGTTGTAACTGACAGTTATATGCTATATTTGGTTTTCCACAAAGTTAAAAAGGAACTGAGGAATTCATGATAGTTTCTAGTATTTTGTAATGGTAAAAATAAAACATTTTTTGGTCGTATGCTTCCTCTGTGAAACATGACAAACACACACTTGTTTTGTATCAGTTCTCTTTTTTTATTGTGTCTCACCACTGGAATTGATACAACCCAAGTAGGTCCACATGGCATGACATTCACTGGAAAATGGACATACAGTATATTTCCCATACGCAATGAGGACATCACATGATGATTTTCTTACAGAATGACAAGCGGACTACTTTACAGAGGCCCATATTTCAAATATCCAACATAACAAATGTGTTTATTTCACTTTGTTTAATCTCTTTTGCGCATGACTTCTCAAAAATTAAATTTTTGAAAGTTATTTTACTGTTGCAACTTATCTTTGACACAAATTTAGACATACTCTCTTCACAAAACAACCGCACCAGCTTTTCAACCAGAAATTCATTCTGAGAACCTTCAACAGCCAGAGTAGCATTCGACAGAAATAAAAACTAAGTAAATCCTGTTCAACCTTTGCTCTACATTACAAACAGGCTAAAATGGCTTAGGTGTTGAGAAATAACAGATTACACTTTGTACTCAACCTACATTCATCACTTCTTCACAAGTCTAGATTCTAAATCTTGAAACAATTTGGCTGCCAGAGCAAAAGTGACTGTTGAAACTCCAGTTCAGGACATGGTTTACTTTTGGCCTGCAAAGTGCTTGTTGAAGATGCCCTTCGCAGTCTCGAGGGCGGCATCAGCTGGGACAGGTATATGAGGAGCGATGCCAGCTCCCTCCCATGCTGGCCCGGTGGCAGTGTCAGAGTGGACAGTGGGAATGCTGAGGAAGATGTCGGTCTCACCAACACGGAAGGTCTTGGCTGGGTGGGAGGTCCCGGCAGTTGTCTCTCCAACAATCATTGCACGGCCAAGCTTCTTCATGATGTAAACGAACTCCTCAGCGGCGCCGGCAGTTGCTCCACTGGTCAAGATGATCAGGCTCTTCTTGGAGCCGTACCTTGTGCCTAAGGAAGAGGATGAGATGGAGGTAGAACAAGGTTAAAAATGTGAGGTGGACAAAGGGAAGGAGTGTGATTTTGTGGATTGAGAAAAATTACCAGTGAGATCGGGTAAGGTTCGGAGCTCTGTGATGGTACCGGATGGTCTGTCGTATAACTTGTCCAGCACAATCTGCTTGTCGGCATCAAAGAAGTAAGAGCAGAAGCCTGCGATGGCTGTTGTTGGTCCACCAAGGTTATTCCTGCAAATACAGTTACAGAACAATCATAGAAAGGGGAGACTGATGATAACATTGAATGATCCTTTGTGAACTTCTCATTTATGCAGGCACTGATAAAACCATCTCATCTTGGCGAGGGTGCCAGTTGATTTAGAAATAAGAAGTCACATTCAAATGAGTTTGTTGAGCAACTGATGAACAAAATGATCCTAATAACCCTTTTCTTAGTAGTTTCACTCAATCCTACAGATCTATTAGACTGTTAATAGAAAAAAGTTGTCTAAATTTAGACGTGAACTGATGAGCTTTAGCGGATGATTTGTATTCCCAAATGGACACTGAGAGTTTTTAATATAAGCTCTGACTTGCACTGTTAGCAGGATTACGAACCTGAGGTCGATGATCATGGCATCAGTGTTGACAACTTTGTTCCAGACGTGCTCAACAATAATCTGGGCGATGGCCTTGACCTCCTCAAAGTCTCCGAACATGTCAAAACGCAGGTAGCCGATGTTGTTCTCGAAAATGTCGGTGTGGAATGAGACTTTGATCAGCTCAATATACATCTCAGGAGAGTAATTCTGGCAAGAAAGACAAGCAGAAACTAGAGCTAAAATTTGCCTTATAATACCAATATCACATAATAATACATACAATACCAATTTGTGATAATTTGACTTTAACAATGTAAAAAGCATTTTGCCTCTTCTACTGTTTGTCTATCTCTAGTAGAATAACAATTGTGTTATTTTAAGATCTGTAAGAGGACTAAATGTATTTTAGGAACATTTTAGTCTCTGAAAAACCAACAGTAAAACAAAAAACATGTCTTTGTTTTAACCTTGAGAGTTGACAACAATAAGAGTTGACAATGACAACTATTCTATCTTATGTACAAAGGTCTCACCATGGGGGGCAAGGCTGGGGTATTGCTGGTGGTCTTCAGGCTCTTGTCCCCAGAAAGGGTCTTCAGGTCAGCAGACAGCTTCACCTCCAGGTTGTCCTTGGAGACAACCATGCTGTACTTGCCATCTGTCAGGAGCCCTTTCAGCTTTTCTGCTACATCAGCCCCAATATCCTCAAAGGCATAGTTTTCAGCAATCAGGGTCGCCGATCCCTCGATGATGGCTGGAACTTGGGTACGGAGGCTGACGATCTTGATGGCGGTAGCAAGGGCATCCTCAGCATTAACCTCCACATCAGGGGTCACCCCGACAACCTCCCAGGTGGAGCCAGTGATGGGATTGATTGACTTTGCAGTTGGTACGGTAATGTAGAAGTCAGTCTCAGCGACTTTGATTTTGTCGATTTTCACTGAGCCCCCGGCGGTCTTCTCACCCACAATGGTGGCCCTCTTCAGGTTCTGGAGGCAGTAGGCAATATCCTCGGCAATGCCCTTGGTATTTTTGCTGGTGAGGATAATGAGGGGTTTGGTAATGCTGTATCTGTCCCCCAGCAGTGTGGTCATAGTTAACAGCTTAGTGGTGGTGTTCAAGGGACGGTCATATACACTGTCAATGTGGATCTGAGGCTCGGCTTCGGTGAAGTAAGACACAATGTAGGGGATTCCTGAGATGTCTCCGCTACTGGTGTAGCGCAAATCAAAGATCAGAGCTGAAGTTGGCAGGATTTTATTCCAGACCACCTCTAGGAGTAAAGTGCCAACCTTTTCAGCGACCTCCTCCCCAAGAATGTGGTCGATCCTCAGGTAGCCAATGTTGCCCTCCAAGATGTCAAGCTTGATGGAGGTCTGCAGGACAGTAACAAGCTGCTCTGGGGGCAAGGGAGGCATCTTCGGGGTAACCACAGGGACGTAGTTTGGCTCATAGGAGACCATCAGTCGTGGGTCACTGACCGTGGTCTGGACTCCAGAGCTCAGGACATTAGCCAAGGATTCAGCGTCTGGGATGTTGAGAACCTCTGTGTTGCTGCTGGCTGCTTCAATTGCCTCCTGCATCCCTACCAGCTTCTCTGGTGAGCAGTAATTGTCCATGACAATTTTTGCCATATCAACAATGAGGCTGGGGGCAAACGAGGCATGGATAAACAAAAAATTTCCTAAAACTAAAAGAGATGCCACCAGAAATAGAGCCCTAGCCATATTCGTCAGTATAGTTTAGTTTGAGTAGATGGCAAGTGGCTGCTGAAGAGCTGAACCTCCTTCTCCCAAGAGGTTCTTTGTCAAATGGCACTGTTTTGGCTGCAAGGTTTCTGTTAAAACACACATAAGAGGATTTACCCCACAATAAACCTCTAATCGTATTATCCCGAGTGCTTCTGTAAGGCAATAACAACTTAGCCAAGTAGGTGTAGTAACAAGAAGGTGTTGCTAAAGATATGAGGCTTAAATTTACACAAGGTATTTTGAAAACCTATTTAAAGCTACCTGTGTCAAATAAGGTAAACTCAGTAAATGAAAAATATCTAGAAAGGGATTAAGGGTGGTGAAAATATTCATCCTACAATGGCAGGTCATTGTTTACTTATTAAGCCCCTTGGTGTCAGTAAATATGAATAGAGGTCATAGATGTGGAGATTTTGTGCCTTTTTTTGCAAATGAAATCACAAGAAAATGTTGAATTAAAGCCTGTGATTGTCATATAATTCAACACAAACTGTGTGGCCTGCTCATTGAGTTCTTTTAGGTAAGTAATATTGTAAGGAAAGTAAATCAAAAAGATTTCAGAACCACTAATTTCTTTATTGTTTCATAAATAGTATACATTTGATTGCAGTAGTGCTGCTCGTTTGGTGGTGGTTGTCTCTTTTCTGAAGTGGTGTGGAAGTGAACAGCAGTATTCAGTTTCAGTCTGTTTGGTGCTTGCGCCCTCTGCTGGTTAAGTTTTGTAGTTAAGGAACAGAAAAGCTGAGATATTTAATACAGCAGACTGAAAAAAAACACAGTGCAAAGCGAAAAGGGCAAACAATGACCCAAAAATAATATGCATTCCACATGACAGTCATAAAGAATGAAGAAAATTAGCACAACATACAATTACATAATGATCAAAATCACTTTTCATGCATAAAGTACAGAACATTGACCAATAGATGGCATTTAAAATGAAACGAAAAGGGAATCGGACAGAAATTGATAAAACGAGAGAAAGAGGCAACTTTATATAATGTGAATAAAATATACAGGTGGGGGTTTATACGGTTGTCATATAAATAACAAAGTGCAATGTAGTTTACTTTAAGAAACACAAATGTTCTGTGATTTATTATTAATTTGGAATTTTCAACACTTCCTCACAGTTCACAGTGAAATTAGGCAATTGTAATTTTAAGCAGTTATCAGACATTACATCCTCCTTACTGTTTTTAATGCCATAGTAGATAAGTAGTTTTAAGGGTTGATCCTATCCACAGCTGATAAGTTCCCTCCTGTAATGAGATGTACACTGAATCCATGCTCATTCACTGCAAGTCTGTCTGGATGAAGGCATTAGCTACATTTTAAATATAAAATTTCATATTAAATCTACCAATAGTTACACAAGCCCTTGGTTTCTCCCTTTTCTATATTCTTGTGAAAAGGCATGGTACACACCCTGTGACTGTAAGTTTCTGTGAATCTGACTGCTGTGACAAGAAGACGTCTCTGGTTACAGCCTTTAAATTAAGGAATAATTGGCAAAAACATAACGCAGTTGTTAAATATCATTACAGGACAAGACTGTTTTACATACTGTGTCTGTGGTCAGTGGATCACATGTCCTAACACATGTGGCTCTTAAATTGTGGACTTTTTTGGGTCAAAGTGGTGGCTTAACAGAAGAAAAATTAAGTAGTATTTTTTTAAAGGAAATGAAAATACAATATGAGGAGCTATTCCCCATGCTCTCTCTTCAACAGCTTTCCTGCTATAAGTCTCTGTGCTACATGAAGGGCGTCACTTGCCTGGGCAACAACATGAGGCTCAACCCCTGAAACACTCCACACTTTCCCAGTGATGGCACTCAAAACAACCTGGTTAGGGATGGAAGCGTACAGAACACTGTCCCTGATCTGATAGGTTCCACTTGACAGAGACCCTCCAATTGTTGGCTCTCCAACGATTGTGGCTCTATTTAGGTCCTTCATAGTGCGGGTGAACACTTCAGCTGCTGACCCAGTCATGTGACTGGTGAGGATGTAAACATCCCTGGAGGACCCATACCTTTGACCCCTGACTTGAGGTAATGTCATGATCTCTGTCATGGTGGTTGTGGTGCGGTCGAAGATAGTGTAAAGGTGCAGCAAAGGTTCAGCATCAAAGAAATATGTGCACAGTAGAGGAATTGCTGTTGAATAACCACCAGTGTTGTACCTCATGTCAATTATAAGGGCATCTGTGTTTGTGATTTTGCTCCAGACTAATTTTATTAGCTGTGGGCCAATGGCTCTTAACACCTCTATATCTGCCATCATGTCAAATCTTAGATAGCCAACATTACCTGGCAGAAGCTCAATTTTAAACAAAGCATCAATTATATATCCCACTTCTTCTGCTGTAGGGATCTTTGCAACGTCATGAAGCAACTCAGGCTCGACGTCACAATGGAACACATGGAGGCGGTGATCGCCTGAAGCCTCTTGAAGGTCTGTTGTCAACTGAGATGCCAAAGATTCAAAGTCAACTACTGACCAGTACATTCCCTCGACCCATTTGCTCAACAGCACCTTACTGACCTTTAGGGCGACTTCATGGATTGCGTAGTGTTTTTCTAACAGTTCCCCAGTTCCCTCCATGAGGGACCTGAGCCCTTGATGAAAGTCTGAAATATCGTGAACGTGGTCCACAGCTTCCTCGGCTAGCACAATGGCATCAGGGACAACACCACCCCCAAGCCAGCATTCCCCATTGTTGTCTATGAAGTTTATGAAAGGGACAGTGATGGCAAGGTCTGTCCCCTCTACTTGAAACATCTTTGAATGCATTAGGGTACCAGATGTAATTTCCCCAATGACTGTGCCACGATGTAGAGACTGTATCAGGTAAGCAAACTCTTCACCAACACTTGCTGTGTAGTAGCTGGTCAACACATAAACCCCACGTTTGGAGCCATAGGTTGGGCCTGTAATTTGGGTACGAGAGTAATATTCTGTTGTTGTGTTCTGAATTCGGTCATATATTGTGAAAAAGTGATGCTTCTGGGAAGTGTCCTGCAGATAAGACAGTATAAGTGCTAGAAAGGTAGAGCATCCACCGGTGTTATAGCGTAGGTCAATAATGAGGTTCTTGGTGTCTTTTAGGGGCTCCCACACTGTTTTGGCCATGACCTCTTCTAGTTTCGTCACTGCAGGTGACTCAACAAACTTGTCAAAGCGGAGATAACCGGTATTGCCTGGGAGAATTTCCACTTTAAATGTTGTATCAACCAGTGCTCTTAATAATTCTGGATCATCAGGAACTTTGTAAAGCTCAGGGTCCTCCTCTACAATGGCGCCATTATCTTGCATGTATTTGATGATCAGTCTCGGATCTTCGGAAACAGTTTGGAGGTCCTGGTTGAGTCTGACTGCCAGATCCTCCTCAGATGTGACTGAGAATAAGTCTGTAGATTGGAGTTGTTGTTGAAGAGCTGGAACTCTATCAGTGAAAGCATACAACCTCCCAATGATGTCAGAGATACTCTTCACAATGTTTGGAATGGCACTCCTTATAGCCAGAAGGGACTTGGCTTTTGCCACAGCTTCCTTTGCGATGATGTTGACTGTTGGGGAAACGCCACTTACTTCCCAGCTCTGACCTGTGATTGGACTGACAGATCTTGCCACGGGAACTGTTATGTAGAACTCTGATCCTCCAATTCTAATCTTTTTGACTTTTACTGACCCACCAGCAGACCTTTCTCCAACTATGATGGCCCTCTTTAGGTTTTTTAGTGTATATGCTACTGCCTCAGCAGCCCCCACAGTACGCTTACTGGTCAAAATAATCACATCTTTCTTCTTTCCATACCTTTCTCCCTTCACTGATGGCATGGTCCACAGCTCCATGGTTGTATTCGAGGGCCTGTCATACACTGTGTCGATATGAATGAGGGGCTCGGGATCTGAGAAATAGGAGATTATAAAGGGAACGCCAGACAGTTGTCCAGTTGTGCTGTACCTCAGGTCCAAAATCAGTGAGGAAGTGAGAGCAACTTTGTCCCAGATGTTGTCCCTCAGCAGGGAGCCAAGCTTTGCTGCTGTCTCCTCCCCGATGATCCGATCTATTCGCAAATAGCCAACATTGTTTTCCAGTATTTCCAGCTTCACAGAGTTCCTCACCAGCCGGATCAGTTGTTCTATGGGGAGAGATGGCAGCATTGGTGGCGTCACTGGGACAAAATTGGGCTCGTATGAGACAGTCAACCGTGGATCGTTCAGTGCCCCTTGTACTCCGACTGTGAGCACAGTTGCCAAGGTCTTCCTATCTGAAATCTGCAGTATTTCTCCACTGGTGATTGCTTGTTGGATGGCCTCCTGCATCCCAACCAGGTTCTCATGGAAGCAGTAGTTTTCCAGCAGAATCTTGGCCATTTCCAACACCAGGGCAGGCTGGAATGATGAGTTAGCAGAGAGGGTACATAGAAGAAGTATGAATAGCAGTGGTGGCGTTTGTTGCTCCATCACCACTGTCTTCATCTTTACCCTCAGAAAGAGAACTACCCGGTCTTCCCTTTCACTGGCGTGTTTAGATAATTTGTCTGTATCAAGAGATGGTGGTTTTTGTAGGAGGGAACATTGTCATTCTGGTAGGTTTTTTTTGGACAACAACCACATCAACATAAGCGGCTTTTGTACTCAATAAACCTTTAATCGCATTAAATGTGGTGCATCAGCGAGCAGACAATAGCAGATAGAAAAAAAAATGGTACATTACATTTTTCAGTTCTTACTTTAATTGAACTCTTATACAGTTGCTTTGTCTTGTCCAAAATACTTAACAATTTACTACTTATTATAATTACACTGTTTTCTTATTCAGGCTTGAATTAAAGCCTGCATCTGCATCTGCAATTACCCCTGTGTTGTAATATACTACCTCAAACTTCTTTTTAGAAACAAAGAAATAGAGAAATATGCTGGTGGGTGCAAAAGCCTAACCAGAAACTCTCACCCTCTTTTCCCCTCACTCTCACTCCCTCTCCCTCGTCTGTTATGAAAGCTTAGGGTAGTGTATTTTGGTGCCATTGGTAGCTTTACGGGTCATGTCTGGGTCGCTCCACTGGTGACATGATTACACAGTTTGTGGACACGTGGCAAAGCCTTCTTAAAACACATGCGGGATCAGAATGGAAAAAAACATACCCGCACTCTGGGGAACAAAAGGTTGATTGTAAAGTTTTTATCTGGACTGAATGCTGAATTACTAGCTTACTTCCCACTTTCTACTGCCTTGCTTTATAATATTGCCTTTCCTGGTGTACTCTTTAATCAAAAGTGACATATTTCATTTAGTGGATAGTGTTAAAAGGAAAGTGTCCCCCTAAATAACATTTAATTGCCCAAGTGCCAAGCGGACAGGTTGTAACCCTTTCATTTAATTTGAAGAATTAGATCTGTATGTTGAGCTTGAACCTGACATGAATAATGACTTCAGTGCAGGACCTCATAAGACCCTGATCCAGACATTTTTGCAGCTCAGAATTATGAAGCCGGATGTAATCTCTGCCCTGTGCTCAGCTAATCTTAACGTCTTAACTTTTAATACCGCCTCATGCATTACATAACACAATCCCCTCTTTGCCAATTCCCAGGATGCTAATCAAGACTTTTGAAATGCTGAATTCTGTAATACTTTGTCCTCGTGTGTCAAATATAAGAACAGCAAGGAAATCCCTAAATTCTAACTTGCTTAAAATACAGTTACAAATAGAATTGCAATTGTGTGAAATGTGGAGTTGTGGAGGTTGTTATTCCAACTGTGAGTGGATCATTTAATTCTAAGTGCATTCTGCTGTTTATATCCATGGTTGTTGCAGTTTGGAGGTTAGTGTGTGTTTTCTGTTTTTGGTATTTTTATTTTGGCAGTAAATTATATTGTGGGCTTTATTGTATAGTAACACCTCAAAGAGCAGCACATTGATTGGCACTGGACAACTTTGAAATGGATAATGAGCATTGGATCAAATGCAGGTAGGAGTCCTTGCAAAAAAAAAGTTGGTAATTAGGTCTCAGCGTAGCAGTTGGCAGCATAGCTACACCCAACTCAGTGGTTGAGGTCAGGAAAGCTATGCTGGGAACTTTCTTGGGTCATCAAACTCCATGCACAGTTTGAAATTGAAGTCAAGTGAGGTAGCAAACTAAGTGAAAACACTTGTATGTAAGACATTAAACTTAAAAACCTTTATAGATAAGAGCCAAAAAGAAAACTGAAGTAAACAAGTCGACAAAGAAAACCCACAGCCTCGCGGGAATCTATTTACATATCTCCAACTACAGACCAGTGACTGAGAAATTCACACTTCCTTTAACTACTTGACAGTGTCCAGTCACTGCTGAGAGGATACAACGATGTACAGCTGTTTTCACTGTCATCTAATGAGGAGTGGGACACAACTGTAACTTGGTGCAGGACTCAGTCATCCCACTGCTACTTAATTTATTTAGTGGAAAAACGTCCCGCCCCATAAAAGTGTGTGTTTAAAATGTAATGCTACTCCACACATATGGACACTATTTTAACTTTTATTCTACAAGGGCTATGATCCACAACAAACAGTTTCATGTGCATTCAGTATCCTTATACACAATGATGTTTAACAGATCTGCACACAGTATAAAAAACAAACTTTTTATGAGTAAACATGGACAGACACTGACAAAAACACATCTGTGCTGGTGGTGGTAACTGCATCCTTCTTTTTATTTGGACAGTGGATATATCCATCAATTCCAGACCATTAAAAGTAGAAATACAGCTGTTAAGGCTGAATAACAGCTGATCCAGCTGTGCCACCTTCATCAGAACATGTTACCTTGATTCTTTAGTGGCAGGTACTAAGATGCGAGGAAAAAAAAGAGACAATAAAGATGGAATTACGTATTCTTGTGTGTCAATTGAGTTGTATTTGGTGTGCTAGTCTCTGGTGGTTTTTATGTCTCTTGGTACACTACCGTATAGTCACCACCGGAAGTTAAAGGGGTAGGAATTTGACAGAAAAAGACATTATGTCATGCCAAAACGTTATGCAATGCACTAAGTGCGGGATAAACTGTATCAAAACCTCAAAATGGAAATGTAGACATCATGAGACATACAGCACTGTAAAAACTCTCCACTTCATGCTAGATGGATTGAGTTATATTAGAGTCAGCAGCTCTAACACACAGAGGAAAGCAGATTTTATTATGCATTTGGCAGATTGAAACTGCATGGTTAAGCTATTATTCTGTCTGATTTGTAAGAATGTCAGCCTCATATAGATGAATACAGACCTTGCAGTCATGTCCACTGCTGACGTTTGCTACAGCTGCCCTGCATAGCAATACAGAACTTTCTACACAGTTTCTCCTATGGTAGAAGCAACAGCAGCAATGTAGCATGCAAAAACTAACCATGGTATAAGCAGAACCTTCTGTACAAGTCTGTGTGGCAGTAATTTGCAGACTGCTACAATATATATATTATTATAAACACTTACAATAGCAATATACAGATTTACATTGTGTGTAGCATGACATTAGCAGATGAACAGCTGTGCCATTAAATGCCATCCTATTAATGCCAACTGGTCAATTTATTTGTTTTACAAACACTGCATTATTAATGGATCTGCTTAAGATTAACCAACAGTATATATATTATACTATATATAAATGTATGTATATATATACATACATATATATATATATATATACATATATATATATATACATACATATTAAAAATTTTGGTCCGTTTTACAGTATTTCCTACAAAAAATGTATTTTTTATTAGTTTTGAAACTAAAAACATATTAAGCCAACATATTGCAAGCTTTTTACATACAACAAATATACAATGTAAAAATGTCTGTGTCCTTTGGTTTTCTGCTGGATAGTGTTATCAGGTGAAAAATGACATAATTTTAGCAAAGGTCAACTGTTCTAAATAAGATCTATTTCAGCACATGAATATACATTTGGAAACAGAAAAGGATTGACATGTTGGTGGTTCTTCTGTTGCACTGAATTCAAGACATTTCACTATTTTTTGAGTTTATTTCAAGGCTACAGTGTAAAAATATTCATACAGTATATGTAATTTCAGCACAGTTAATTCTATTAGCCATGCTAGCAGTGAGGCTTTAGATATGGCAATGTTGGTCTGTGAGTTGGTACACCACTTTGGTCCACACTGAAATATCTCAGCAACTACAGGATGAATTGCTATGATGCTTTGTGTGGACATTCATGACCCCAAGAAGATGGATCCTACTGACTTTGGTGGCTTTTTGGATTTTTCCTTTTCGTATCACCATGAGTTTGATATATTTTTTTAAATATCTGGTCAACCATTGGATGGATTGCTGGAAATTTTTGGTATGCACATTCATGATCCCCAGAGGATGAATTTTAATAAGTTTGTCTTCTCATCTAGCACTTTTTGATCCAGTTATAGCCTGGAAAACATATGAAATTCGCAGCCTCAGCTGTACTTTGTATAGATATATAGATGCTTTATTATCATTGCATATCAGGGCACGGAGCTGCTATCAGAACTGCTAGCATGGCTGTTGACTCTAGGTCTTATTATAAAATATGACTGATGTAATAGACGCTCTTGGACATGTTTTATTCATATTATTTATTCATTATACATTCACCTGGGCTACCACAAGAGCAAATTGACCATCCTCAACTACCTGCAGCCACACTCAGCCACCTTCATCTCCTCATACAGGTATCTTATAGTGAGACGTCCGTTCTCCTGATACATGACTGTGATGGGGTCCAGTTTGATGGGGACGCAGCATGCCATGTTGGCCTTCTTGGGGTCCCTGATGTTGAGCAGTGTCTGGATGAGGGCGTGTTTGGATGGGGTCGATTCGTCCGTCAGCGGGTGGTAACACAGGCCTCGACATTCGAAGGCGTCATATTCTGGAGGCGCCACAATCCAGCTGTCCCAGCCGATGTCTTTAAAGTTGACCTTGAGTGAGGTCCGCCGGCAGTATTCCCGCTCTGCCTTTCTTTTGTTTCTCCGTGGATGCTGAGCTTCCGGGATCTCATTTTGAAGTTCCTCTTCTCTGTTCCAGTCGGCGCCTGAGTGTAAGATGGTTTCTTCTTCATGGAGAATCATCTCTCTTAGCTCCTTCCTTGTCTCCCTCCTCCTGCTACCCAGGTCATCTGAGAACACTATCATGGCTGCTGAAGTGTTATCTCCAACAGACACACTCATATTTAAACAGCCTGCTCCTTCCTCTCCACCATCAGGAGCCCCACAGTCTTTCCTATCCACCACTACATCAAAAACAGTTGCTCCATTGCTTGACTTGATCCAGCTCTGAATAGCTGTGGTTACATCAAACGTTGTCCACATACTCTGCGAGCCTATCATCTCTTTGCCAACCAGCAGCTGGGTTGTGGATGTCAAATCGTTGCGATCCACTTCATAAACTTTGACGGTGGCCTTGAAACTGTGGGCGGTGACCCTTGCCCTGGCATCCGGGAAGAAGAAGAGCTGTAGTTTAGCCGTGGTGATCTTTTCATGGCTGGGGATGCTGACATTGAAGTGCAGCCTGTGTTTTGACTTTGTGCCATTTGTCACAAAGAGAGTGATATCTGTTGGAGAGATCAAAGAGATGAAAGGGTTCATTTGAAACAGCTGTGATTTCTACAGTATGACTTGGGATTACATACATAGATGTTGGACTGAACTTAAAGTTTATTTTCCAGAAGAAATCAGCACCCTATATCCCTGGTGTTTGGTTATATATATATACACCTAGACTTGTATGTTTGTCACTCCATGTTGTGGGTTGTCAAATCTAAGTAACTTATAAAGTGTTGACTCAGCAGTTGCTCAGCTAACTCGACTAACACTAGCTAGACCCCTGCCTATTGTTGATAAGGACAAAAACTAAAGTGTGCATGAGCTGCCGTGCAGATGTTGAAATAACATGAACCAAATGTAACATCTAACGGGGAATCAGTGCTTATGTCAGCAAACTAAGGCTAAAACTAAACTCGCTTTAACCCTCAACATGGAAGCTAGTTAGCCTAGCTTGGTAGCTTCCACTTTTTGGGTGGAATACAAACTTAACAGCATGATAGTGGGTCCAGCTCCCAAATGTTGATCTTTGTAAGGGACAGATTCCTTAAATTGCTAACAGTACATAACCAATGCTACGTGGGCTTGTTGAAAAGTGGATAAATTGTTTGTGGGCTTTACAGGGCTCTGACAGCCTGTCCCGTAGCAACTGTGGTTGTTGAATGTGAAACACTGCCATAGGAAACTCCAGTCGTGAAGCACACTGTTTTCACAATTTTCACAAAGATATTTCAACACATAAAGCAAAGAGAATTCAAATTTCAGTTCAACTTTGATATAGTGGGAGTGAGTAACTGTTAGGTATGTTTTCTATTTGGTCATTTGTAGAAAAGATCCAAGCATTTTAGTCTTTGGGGGCAGTAATTAGGCTATCATGCTGTTGTGCAACTGTTCAATGAAAGAAAATGCTCTGGGATACTCTAAAGCAATGGTTCCCAGCCTGGGGGTCGGGACCCCAACAAGGGGTCACAAGATAAATCTGAAGGTCTGCAAGGATATCAGATTTCTGCTACACAAAATTACATTGTTTTAAAAAAATATATTTTTAATTGTTTTTTTCCTTCTTATGTTTTATCTTAAGATCTTAAGGCCTGTAAAAATATCAAACAAAGATCACTTTTGATTACAGTGAAGAGGGTTTTAGAAGGGTCACAAGCCAAAAACGTTGGGAACCACTACTGCAGCTTTAATAATATGAATTACCCAGGAATATCTCACTCCCATCAACTTGACAGAAAATGATCTCACTTCTCTCTTGACAAGTTAAACGCTGCTCACCTTGGACAGCGAAACTTCGTATGACATCAGACTGAGGGATTGCCGAGCTGTCCGAAGCGTACTTGTTGTAGAGCTCCATCATGAACTGTGGAGGGCAGATCTTGCTGTGCTCCTGAGGAACATCTGACAAGTTGAGTTTTCTCAAAAAGCCCTCCTTCATGGTACCCAGGAGGGTCTCCGTCCTCAAGTCTGTATCTTCCTCCTCCAGAAGGTCCACCTCTGACAGCTGAGAGTAGAATCCCTCAGCGTCCTCGCTTTGGATGTCATTATTGAGAGGTTTACAGGTACATGAGCCCGTAGAAACAACCAGACTCAAACAAACCTCAAATAGAAATGCTCTGAAGCTAAGCATTTTGAAATTATATCCTCTCCAATCCACTGAGCTGGCACAATCTTTACCTTCTTCCCGGCGTGAAAACAGACTTTGCGATGGCAAGGTTTGAAAATGGAGATCCCCCATGCAAGGACAACAGTCCTGATGTCCGCTCCCATGCTCCCAGAGTAAACAGGGGGACTTGTGTCAACCAAAATAGTAGCTTGGCCATGCTTATCACTGTCATTGATGCCTTCTTTTAAGCTTTGTTATCATTAGAGGGCTGGCTGCTAATGAAGACACTGTAAACACTTGACGGCGATAATGAGGGAGGCAATGGAAACTGTGAGGTTACTGACAAGCAGACATTTCCATAAAATGCCTTTTCCCAGCTTGAGGGTGAAACTGTTCAGGCCAGTGGAAACAAAACTGCTTAAAAGAAACAAAACAGAACATTGCATTCTTTACCACCATTATTACTACATGTTCCTTCCAGTTTTTTTTTTTTTATCTTGCATCCAACCACTGCACATTGTAGACCACACACTTTTAATAGTGCTGATAAGGGAAGATAATTTCTTTGAGAGACCCAAAATAAGCACAGGAATGTGCAATTTTCAAGAGAGATAATCTCAAAAAACCTCTCATAATCAGTTACATAGAGGGCAGTATGTCACTCTATGTTAACTAGACTAAATTAACATGACTGAAAACATATTCACATTATCACAGAAAAAGCTCTGAAAGTTTAAATTTGTTGAACTTTGACCTCAGCTGTGCCAACTTAATATTTTGACTTGATGTGGGCATTAGATGGAAGGTCACTGGAATACCAAAGTTATTTTTAATATATCCTGGCGGGGCATAAAAATCTCATTCAAAACCATAAATGTAAACCTGCTGGTAAAAGTCAGGGGATCACAAAAGTCATTGAATTTTTCCTTCCCTTTGTAGTGTTCTGTTCATCCATGGTGGCCATCACTAACTGCTCAGTTCTTCTTATATTTATTTCAAGAAAACAATAAACATAGAATCACTTCCTGTGAACATCAGGATGCTTCAGGGCAAAAGAACAACTCATGGAAAAGAGTTCATGAAGTGATAAAGATTAATAATGGGAATCTGTAAAATCTGAAAGGTACAAGAGCAGAAATTATTTCTATTCAAAGACATGAAGGTGGAGGCTTTCATCACTACATTCTGTAAGTCCTGGATGGTAGACGGGATAGTGGGACTCCTAGGTTCCTGTGGGGGTTTTGAGGCCTGAACCACAAGCTGATGTGTCTGGGGACGTTGACCTATCTTGGAATTTCTGTCTTTCAGCCATGCAGTCAGTCAGTACTCGGCCCATGCGGCGTTTCATAAAAATGCTTTCATTGGCTGTGCTTTCTTGGAGTCAATCAGTGATGAAAGGCAATGACAAAATCTACTGGCATGGATACAGCAAATAATGTCGGCACGCAGGATGAAAACAAACACAGAGGGTCAAAACTGGACTGAGAAAGTTCTGTTGTGAAACTGTGGTCATCTCATTACACGGTAGAGAAATATGTAGTAAAATCCTGTTAGATTAAAAGAGGGTTTGGCCAATAGCCTGTGGTGTTTGATTACTGATACTGATATTTGTTGAGGGCTGCACGGTCAAATGTGCCACTGTTCTCTCCGTATATTCAATGTTTATCTGTTTTCAGGTCAAGAAATTCACAAGTACCCAAGTGTTTCCTTCAGAATATCAGGGCGCAAAAGGCTTTGAAACAGCAATTAGACCACCATGGAACATTAAAACTCTCCAATTAATTATTTTATTTTTAACAGCTCCTTGAAGCAGCATTAACTTTTAGCTATTTGGGAGAAGAAGCACAAATTACCTTGTAAAGTTGATATGGCTAACGAGCCTATTTACACATCCAGGATACACGCAGCAACATTGGTGGTCCTGTTTCTAACCCTAATTTGGCAAATATGAGTCCAGTATTCACACGCTTTTATATCTGTTTTTGGTCTCCACCAACTCTTTAGGGAAAAATCTTTGCTATGTGTAAATGCTTTGCTATGTTCACCAAAACTGTATGTTAAAGGTCCCATATTTTACACTTTTACTGTATTTTATTTGAAGTGTTGATATCCATGAGAGCTTTAAGAACCAAAAACGATCTCAGTTTAGTTTTACATCTCCTCTCTCAGGTTTTCTCTGGAGCTCTAGTAACAACAGGTCGGTGAGCCAATCAGAAGAGAGGAGGCTGTGATTGGCTGACTGTTTTCTGAGTAAAAATATAGCAAAGTTCAGGTAAATACTCAGAGAAAGCAAATTTTTAAGGTTGGATGGGGGGTCCGGTTGGGTGGGGCTCAGGGCTCTTTTTAAGGCTCAGTTTCTGAATACAGGCTATGCAGATTTTTCTGTGGACTGAGCGCTTTGATACTTTCACAGCATTGATATAGAACCTAGACCTGATCTATAATCAAACAACACATGGAAATCTCACTTATACAATATGGGACCTTTAAAAAAAATAAAAAATAAAAAAATAAAATTGAATACAATCACTTTTGTCTACAGACGAGGGACTTGTATTTCAATTTCAGTACTTCAGTTGTAGTTTAACTCAGAGAAAAAACATAATCATGGCATTTGATACATTTAACTGTCCAAAAACCTATTATTTAATAAAAAATAATAAACGATTAGCACAATACACCAATAAACCAAAATATCAGCCTTAAAATAAAATATATGTAATCTAATGTGTTGATATCTAATGTATATGTATGGTGGATGTTATATTACTATATATTATATTGTTATGCAGTATGTTATGCTAAGATACAGTATATGTCAAATGTAGACGTGTAGCTTTATAAACTTATAAAACCTAATAAAGCCAATATTTATTTTTGGCTGTATATACAATTTAGTTTATTTCCATACCAAGCATACATTATGTCTGTGGTTTGTTTGTTAAAACACACATAAAACTATTCAAATACACTTTTAGCCATACAGTCAGTTAGGTTGGATACATTTGTCTATCTTTCATCATTACTGTATATATTACAAACTGTACAATTGGATAAACAGTATTTATGTATTAAGGGGAAACACAGAAAGTACTTAAACTTTTTGAATTGAAATTATGTCCATTCAACTTTCCCAAAATGCACAGCAGGTGGCAGCAACGCACCATTTTTTTTTCTCCCTTTGCTGTAGCAGAAACATGCAACACAGTGGTTCTGTTACTTAAACTCTCAGTGGCAAAATACACACATTATATACAAGATATCAACAAATGACTACTGAAATATATTTCAAAGACGATATTACCTCTCATGCATGAATAACATTTCTTGCTAACATATGGGAGGCGTTCAATGTCTCCCACTTGGAGTGACACATCACTTAGAAACAAGTACCCTTTAGTTTTGAGTTAGTAGCTGCAGTATTTACACAACAAGGGTTGGTTTAATTGGTGGAATGTAAATGAGCTGCCATTCAACCTCTGTGTCCAAAACCCTTCTGAGTCTGTGAGTCAATGTGCAGTTCATCAGTTTGTCCAAACTTCTGTCTGAATTTGAAAGACAGAGGCAAGCAGCAGAGGATACAGATGTCAGAAGGTTTCAGAAAATCGTTGAAACCCAGATCATCCGATCAAGACTGAGACCAGAGCAAATCAAATCCGTTTCAAAAACAAAACAGGTAAAAATCATTTTATAAATCTTTCCAAATGTAAAACAAGAGAAAAACGGACAGAGAAAGCTTATTAAGAATCAAAGAAATGTACCTACTGGACCTCTGTAGAATCCAACATCCAGCTAATCAATACAGAGAATTATAAATACAGATTTCTTTAAGAGCAAGGAAAAATAAGTGATGGTGGATCAATGGAGAAAGACAATGGAAGTTGTTAGATAAGTAGGAAAAAGTTAAGGCAATGTCAAACCACGGTAGACACCAAACAAGTCCAAGAGCTCAGAGAAAAAGTTATTCAGGCGGAGACTCTGGAACAACAGCCCTGACAGTCATATCACTTTAGTTCCAGTCCGTCTCAATTGCCTTCAGTGTCTGACCACGACTGGCCTTCGATCTGAAAAGTAAAAGTGTCTTCCTGCTGTAACCTCAATCTATAGGTATGTCCTTCTGACGGATCAGTGGCTCCAGCCCTACCGACAGGCACACGTATCCACAGACATGCCGGGGTAAACCTTGAGAACCATATTCCTGTTTGGGTCGAGGAAAAGCACGCTGAGTGGACTCATCTTCTCTGGAACGCAGCACGGTTCAGGGACGCCGGGGACGATTCCCACAGCTCTGACGATGCTCTGGATGGTCGCGTGATTGGAGGGCCGCACCACCTGAGGCAATAAGTGACAGCAAAAGGCATTTTTTATTAAAGCAAATGAACACAAACTGTGTGAGAACTGTTGTAAAATATTATATCTATTGTAATTTTAATATTTCAAGTGTTCCTTGATTTTTTGCCTTTTTTAATTGAAAGATCATCTGGACTCTTTCTTTGCTTTTGAATTTGAATGTGTAGTTTGGATTTTTGATTTAAATAACAGGGTTGGTCTCAGCTCCTGCTGTCACCATGCATGATACCTTGCTACCACTGTTGTGTGAGTGTGTGTATGAATGGGTGAATTTCAGTCCATTTCCCGTCCATTCAAATCTGGACTTTTCTATAAAACTTAACTTTGTCTCAGTCCACAACTCACAAAAAGTAGAGTTTCTTTAAAAAAAATACAAGTAAATACTGTGTAGTTGTGTCCACCAATACAGCAATGTTCAACTTAAGCCAGCAAATATCTAATAATGTGGATACACACTGCAATACATCCAACTTCAGAAGTTACAGTTTATTTAAGTGCTGATGTGAGATGCAGTGTATGAACACATGCATTCTGTAAGTTATTTTATTTAAATCCAAGTCTAATCTTTTATCATGCTCACTTTAGGGATGGGGAACCCACAGGTTCCGGCGCAGTAGTAAGCATCGAACGACTTTGGCGCCAGAACCCACTCGCTCCAGCCGATGTCGGCGAAGTCCACCCTGAGGTACCTCCTGGAGCAAACCCTGGGCTCGCTCCACTGTCTCCTCCTCGCCTTCTTCATCGTCCTCTCATCGAAGCTCAACACCTGTGGCTTGTTCAGGCCTTCGCTGCTCTCCTGGCCCTGCTTCCTTCCCGGTTTGACTGCTGCTTTGGCTTTAGCTGGGAAATATGTGTTCTGCCACAGTTCGTGATTCTTCAAGGTGTTGAACTGGACCTCGGGGATGTCATTTGTTTGGATCTGGAGGTGAAGCTCCCTCCGGATCCTCGAGGCTGAGGAGGATGCGTCGTCCCCTACAGGGAAGGGCCCGTACCGCTGGAGTGACATGGACACACTGTTTGGCTCATCTATTGCTCGGTCGTCAGCGTATACCAGAATATACGGCAGGTTGGCTGGTGAGAGGCGCTCTTGTCCGTGAGGGTTCCTCTGCTGCATCCGAGACACCCCAAACTCTGTATCAAACTCCACTGTTACCACGAGCGCTTTGACATCCTTGGCATGTTTCACCACTGCCGTTACATCCCTCGACTGCCAAGAGCCTTTCTTAAAAGGAGCCAGAGTTATGTTTCCCAGCGGTGTTGCAAAAGCTGAGTTTGGGGATGATCCACGGAAGAGGAGCTGTGGGGAGGAAGGATGGGGATGATGGAGGCCGCCGGAAGGGTGGCGGGGCCTTCGGAAACGCCACGGTCGCTGGTGGTGGCGGGGCCGCTTGTAGAGGAAGTGAAACGATGCAAAGAGGATGAGCTCTGAGTCTGGGATGGAGGACAGGTTGAACTGGAACACTTCTTTGCCATGTGAGACTCCTGGGAGATTTGAAAAGAAATTAGAAGAAGAATGAAACGGATGACAAGAAAAACAAGTTCTTCAAGTTGTAAAACGTCTGAGAAAACTGAAAAAAAAAAACGTATTTTCATTCCAAGCTTTTTCTAATGTCTAATAGCTTTAAGAATCATACTCATAGTCATCATACAGATGTTTTGTCAAACAGATGCTGAAGCCCTGGAGGAGCACCCCTCTCTGAAACGAACAATAAAGACGACCGAAGCGATCAAGTTGCTGCCTTGAACCTTTTCCCCTCTTTTCTCTTTCTCTGCTTTATCATCTCATTCTGGCACGTTTGAGTGACCATGAATAACAGAAGCCAATATATCTTCCACAAAATGTTTCTCAACACATCTGACTGACATAAGCGGCAGCATGGAAAATATTAAGTGCAGCACATTAAAAGTGGCTGCCTCACGCATGAACAAAAAAAAACCTCATCCTAGATCACTATACTCTTGAAGTTGAACCTTGTCTCCCACACTTCCACCACAGCCTGAAAGACAAATATTGGATCAGTCCAGTAGGCCTGTAGTAGGCATATGGAAATGCTTATAGGAGAAGGAGCTCCTCTGAGGCTTTTCGCCGTGCAGCCGCTGTCTGGGTGTGATAATAGGCTCTTGTCTAACACCTAGGCTGTTACAGCTACCGGGGAGCTAACGGTGCTTCAGACTTAAAGTCCCCGTGTTCAGTAAATCACAACACTGACGGAGCATGGAGGTGAAGATGTTTAGGCCAAAGGGAATCCAGAGCTGCTGCGTGATTGACAAAACTCCCTGCGTTCAGGACGTCCCACTGTTGAACTAATTAAGATCAGATATTTTTACGAGGAGTTATTTCATGCATAAAATTGGACTTTGCAAGTTTAATGTGAATTTTCGGCCTTTTTGCAACAGAAATAAGTGTAACTAAAACAAGCAAAGTCTTCTTTACAATGGGAGAGCAAAAATGAGATTTAGATTGACATACACAGCACTCTTTACATGGCATAAATCTAGAGTTACATTTAAGTGCTATAAAAATGGTTATGTTACTTCAAAATGTGTTTTTATAAGGTAAAGGAGAGAATCATTATGCTGTATGTTCATTCTGTATTTTTTTTTTCTTATTTTTATAATTTATTATATTTTATTATTTTTGCCTCTGGACATAAAAATGGACTTTTAACCACTTTCTATTGTTTGTGATTAAAATGACCAGCGAGTGGATATCAGTTGAATTATTATGACTTGAATAACACAAAGCATGCTTCAAAAACTAAACATGGTATTTCAGTATTTTAAAAAGCTGAGAAATGTTGGTCTTTTAAACTTGCTTAGTCTTTTTTTTTAACAAAATGCCCAATCAATATTCGTTAATCAATAAAAAAAAATAGAAATAAAGGCAGGCTGAAGATAAAAGGTTTTTAATAAAGCAGAAAATAGTGATAATGTATATAAAATAATGTACTGACTTAGACTTCCCTTCCCACATGTATTAACGTTAATGTATATTAATAGTAATGACTGGATAAGTCTGGTTTGTTCAGTCTGATAACACAGCTCTTGCAGACTCGCGCGGTCACTCACTCGGGACAGCTTTAAAACTTCTCACGGTGTTTCCGTCCTTCTGGCTCCGCGGCTCTTTGCTGTACTTCTCGTACACTTTGACCATGTTGACGGAGACCATGTCCCGGTTCGCGCTCTCGTGCGCAAAGACGCGCTGATCCACCGCCGGTGCGACATCAGCACCTTGACGCACGGCTCCACCAAGATCCTCAGAGACGAGTTTACAAGAGCTGAACTCCACAATCAGAAATAAATGCAGCAAGTGGAAAAGCCGGCTGGCCATGGCTGATGTTCAAGGAGATAGTCCCATTCAAAAAGAAACTTTGTGAAACTTTTATGTGTGTTTTATGAGAATCAAAGAAACGCTCCTTATCTATTTCTCGCTGCTTGATGCCCACCCAGACTCCCGAGCCGGTATCCAGGTAATCCGTGTCAGAGCCGCACTCCACGGTTCACGGTCTACAGCTGTTTCCACAATGGGAGGAGATCGGGGAAGGACGCATGCATGAGGCGCTCCTGCTGGATGACAGATGATGACGCCTCGGAGCGCACAGCCAACGAGAGCCATGCAGCCTCTCAGACCAACTACTTACCAGTATCCATTAGAGGCGAAGTTTGGAAGAGAAGAGATTCCCATGAGAGCGGTAACTTTTACTGTAAATATATTTACAGTAAAAGTTATTCATGCACCATCATCAGGCTCAGAGGCAAATATCTTACAGTATCAGAGTTTTAAAGCTGCAATAAGTTTAAAAGAAAAATGCAATTTCTCATCATTATCAATATCCATCTGTGGCATTGTGTGTTTTTATCTTAATGGTCCTGAATCATTCCTCTTTTGTGGAGCAGTTAATTCTCCCACAGCAGAAAGTAGAAGGTGCGACATAGCTAATAAGCTAATAGCATAATAATTTTAGACTTGCATGGTCAACAGTACGAGTCTGCGTGTCAAAGTTCACTAAGAACAAAGTTCCCTAAAAAAACATAAGCAAATACCTTACCTCACTTTTTTTGTAATTTGAGTGAACCGGCCCATTAACAGTAGAATACCAACACTGTCCCAGTGTTTATATGTCAGTATTAGCTGGAGTGAACTGTTTGTAGATTTGAAAAGCCGCCTCAGATTCTTATCAGCTTTGAGTGATCCAAAAAAAGAGTCAACACTAACACCACTGTAGATTTTGCAGACCTAAGAGAAGATGGTTATCGCAGCCTCAGGATAGCTGACGGCTCATCCAGATGAGTGACAAGTGTTAGGGCAGGAACTTCACCGTCTGATGGGCGGGCGGGCGTGGAGTCCGGCCTCAAGGTGAAACACTGTCATTTTGTAGCTTTACAGCTTCATTTACAGAGAACTCAGCCAACGGCAGAAAAAAGAGCCGTCTGACATTTTGTTAGAGTCTCCTCTGCGTTCTGTGTTTCTGATGAAGCATAATAGTTTCCCTGTGTGAGAGATGGCAGCAGACTCGAGCCACCATGGGTCAGACAGCTATTAAAATACCTCCTACTGGTCCTCAGGGGGGTCACAAGGGGCTCTTTGACACCACCATGTCCTACATGAGAGATAAAGGACTCTGCTGGGACTGGGACCCCCTTCAGTAAAACACTGGTGTGTTTAAAGGTCGTGCAGCTTCAACGAAAGAGCCAGATAGCATCTGTCTCCTCCCTGGGAGTAATCAAATGCAGTTATCACTCAGCATGAGGTTGTCTAATTGGGTTTCATGGAGTTAGAAAAACTATTGCCGCTCTTGTGTGTTTTCTTTTGATGGTGGAAATGTTTTTTTTTCTGAAACTGAAACCACTGTCCTCACCAGAGAGACAACAGCATCATTCATCCGATCAAACATGTAAGACGACCACTGCTTATGTTTTCCTGACGAGCAGCGTCTTGTGGTCGTGCGATTTATGACTCTTCTCTTTCAGAAGCAATGACTAAAGCTTGATTTCCAACCGGCCACTTGGGATCTGGGGCCCTGAACGTAGCTTGATGTTGTTATAGTGCCACAAAACCTTTTGAGAATGAAGTCAGGGAAGATGTGTGGGTGTGCAGAGACAACAGTTCACATCCAATCTGCTACCAACAATCTTTCAATCAATGACAATGACAAACTACTTAACGGTATGAAGACTTCAGGCACTTCAAATCCTGATCTTTTCCTAAACCTAGCCCAGTAGTTTTAGTGCCTAAACCTAACCATGTCCTTAACCGTTATTGTAGTAACCATGACGATGGAAATAGCTACAGTTGTCACAACAGATCAATTCCTTGATTAAAGTGTGGTTTTTCCAAAAAGTTAGATAATCCAAAGAGACAAAGCTACTCTCAACATCCGGTGGTTCAGTTAATGAAATGAGTTCAGTCTGCACCTGTGTTATCACAAGGTAGGTTTCTATCCAAATGTCATGCAAATTTTAACCGAATTTTATAGAAAGTGTAAAATTAGTGCATCGTGGTAAACACTTGATGGCGCTGATTATTCCAAATCAGGTGCCATTAAACCACTGCAGAAGAAGAGAGTGCAACAAGTCAAACCTTGGACCGTTGTTACACTTTCCTTATCGCTCCACACAAATCCAATGTTTTCATCTGCCACTATTTTCAGTCTCTCCAGTGGAGCAGAAGCTTCTTTTCTTGCTACACCAACTATCCCACATCTGCAAGGCACAAAAACTTTTTGATTGAATTTTAATTCAAATTTAATTTAATTTGATTTTAATATTCTCTCTATTCACTGGTGCAAAGTGCTGGCTCTTGAGAGAAAGGCCTAGCTCCTCTCTTCCGACGAACATTTACCATTTACGTTTGACATTTTCTGCTATCAAACTCCGTTGTGCCGTCCCGCCTCGTGGAAATACGTCATCCAAAAAGACCCCAGCTCCATATCGACTCCTCTGGTTCACCAGCTGTAGCCACTGAGCCAAAAACTGCTTCGGCACGGTGATTAACCGCCACTTCAAAGGTAATTCAAACCCTTTGGAGTATGTGTCACACCCACAGCAACCTTCATAAGAACCCTCACTAAACAGCTTGCCTGCCATATGAGAAGTTGAGGAAATGTCAGACCTGAGCTTTAGAAAGGCATGGCTCATAATTTGTTGAATTGAAAACTGTTATATCCAATAAGCATAAATTCTCCGTGATCATAAAGTCACCTCATTATGGCGGGTTTGCTGCCAGAGATCAAAGGACTGTGACCAGGCCCTGTGTCCCACACACGTCAGCCTGGTTACCAATATAGCTGCTAAACAAAGTGGAAAGTGGCATTATTACGTGTTCAAGCACAAATATTAAAACAAGTCGAGGCTTTATGCTCCAGGAACAGTTTTTAAATTGTTCTATGAATAAACCAGAGGAATAAAGACGCTTCAATATTTTTTCTTCTTTGTACTCACTGTACTGGAAATATCCCAGCTCATCATATCCTCTGCATGTCGTCAGTTAAAGGTGCTATTTGTAAGTTTTCTCTGCTGCCAAATATGGTTTCTTTCCAGGAGCGGGTGGTGGTGATTTTTCAATTGGCAAGAGAAATCGTTGCATTTGCAAGACAAGGTTATAATACTCCCTCTGAGCAGCGCTACGTCTTCAGGGCAGATTGGAGGCTACAGTGAGCCGCTATGGGAAGGTGACGAGACGGGCCGAGGCTAGCTGGTTAGCGTGCTAACCTCAGTAGAAAAATAATAGACGTGACGGCTGTGCTTATTTGCTTTCTTTCTTTCTAGATGAGACGATTGATACCGCTCTCATGTTTGTCCATTAAATAAGAAGTTAAAGCAAGCAGGCGGTTAGCTTAGCTTAGCTTAGCATAGCATAGCATAAACACTAGAAATAGGGGAAACTGTTAGCCTTGTTTATTCATTGCTTGGTTAAAAATAAACAGTGAGGCTGATATTAATCAACTACTGTGTGTAAGTAGGAAATTCGAAGCATGTGTGGGAATGGAAGACTAACTACTAATACTAAACTAATACTAACAACTAACAATGAAAACTATACTAAAACAAAAAACAAACAAACTCTATACTACTGGATTGAGAAGTAATTACAGAATGTAAATACGTTTAAAAGTTAATAGTAAACATAAAGTAAATAGTCTAAAAATTAGATTTGGTTATAACTATAAATTTTGATCATAGTTAAAGTTCCTTTACGGAGGAATTTTCTTTTAAGACGCAAACAAGCAGTGAAAAGAAACCTGAGCAGTGTGAGTGAGCACTTAGCCTAAAAAGGCTGAGAGGCATCGCTGTTGTACAGTAATAGAAGTACCAGACCGAGAAGCAGGCCAAAATTCACGTCCTCTTTTGCACATTGAGACTCATTTAAAATTTTTCATCTCGTATGACATCATGGATGAATCACCTCTCCCCACCACCACCACCACCACCACCTCCTCCTCCTCCTCCTCCTTTGCAGAGTGAAATGGAAGCGTAGCACCCCAAAATATGCTCTCATTCACAGAATATTTGCCTGGGGTGCTCGTCAGGACAGGGAGGAGGACAGACGAGCCCACCATGTTTCTTTTGGCTTGAGACCCCATCCTTCACCCCCTCACCCCCACCCACCCTTTTCCTCCTCCTCTTCCTCCTTTTGACTTGTTTTCATACTGCTGGCTGGAGCTGAATGACCATTCATGCTCACTGCTGTTGGATATGGATGTTTGTGTTTGTGTGTGTGAGAGACTCTGAAGGGCATGACATCCCCTCATCTGATGTCTGCCAAACCGTACACACACACACACACACACACACACACACACACACACACACACACACACACACACACACATACCCCACACCAGTCTGGATTTTGTGCCATACCTCCCTCATAGAGAGCCACAGTCATGCCACTTCAGCTCACATCAGCATCACTCAAGCAAGAATGACAGGTCCACACACACACACAAACACACACACACACACACAAACACAGACACACACACACACCCCTCTGGCTCTCTCCAGGAGATATCCGGTTGTCTCATGCATTAGTGTTGCAAGTGGTCGCAGCAGTGCCAGCTGAGAGAGGAATGTCTGCTGGAGTCAGAGGGGAAACTTATGCATGACAAATTTATGACTGCAAATCACTGCAATTTGCCAGACTTTATGGTGAAAAAAATAACAACTGACACATGAGGAGAATGAGACCACGTTTATTCATTCATGCAGCACCTGGGCAGCTCACTAGCAGAAGAGTCGCCGGCGTAGTGTGACGGACCGAGAGCATGCATGTGTGTGGTGATGAGTGTTTACCGGAGTTTGTGCAATGTTGTGCAAAAACATTTACTGTGTGTTACTGTGTGGAGCCAGGACCAAACACAAATTCAGTCGGGGTGACACAGATTACGAGATGAGAAGCGAAAGGAGAGTCACCAGAGGGAAACGGAGAGAATTAGCAAGGAAAGCGTCGTAGTACAGGTTTCACATCCAGAAGAGGTTGAATGGTCACTCAAAGTTGCGGAATCGTCTGTGTGCAAATATTCACGCAGCCAAGAAACTCATGACTCATGAAGACTAATCTTATTTTCACTCACTTCACTCTGCTCCAAAATAAAAAGTTGTAGCTTGGCAACAGTCGAACATGTTACCCTGAACTAGCAGTTTTTAGCTTAGCTGGTTTAAAAAAAGCAGACATGATATTTTAACCAACCACATTTAAAATTAACTTGCAAGCTTATTAAATAAGTTAAATCTCTGTCTTTACATCAAAACAACAGAGGTTAGTTTATCACATGCCATGGCTAAGCTAGTGATTAATAGTTTAAAGAGATCCTCTGCAGGTTGACAGATCACAATTTGTCTCCAATAACAGAAATTAAAACTAAAACTGTGTAGGGGATGCAGATGTGCTACCAATTAAGTTCTTAACCTAATAATAAATGTTGAAGCTCTAGTTTTCAGCCATGTTTTCATCCAGATTTCAAATGTTTTAAAGGAAAACTACAATTTATTATAAGAGGGGTTGTGTAGGTTATGATGTACTCACCAAAGTAATTCCTGAGATAAGGGAAGATGGCAACATTGGCACACAACAGGTCAGGCAGGTTGTAAACATCCTGACAAAGCTAGCACCTTATTTTGGGGGTAAATCCCCGAGCGAGCACACCTGTAATGTTGCTAATGATCCCTTATTGCGCAGCATCGCTCATGGAAGTATGTCAGCTTAAACCAGGAGGTGGATTTGTGTGATGATTCAGCCTTTGATTTCTTTCTCCCCTTGAATTTTTCTTTTGTTTACATCCTCCTTTGACCATGTGCAGTTTGCACTATTTGTAGTGATAACGCAATATGAAAATAATCAACTCTAAACATTGTCCAAACACAAAATTAATCAGACGTAGACTGTCAGAGCGAGCACTGTTCTAGTCAAACAGAGAACAGAAAATGAGGATAACTGTTCAGCTCCGTTGAGATGGAAGTGAAGTTGTTTTGTTTTTCTTTTTATTAACTGTTCACGCAACTTCTGCTGCCAGAGAAGACCGCCAGTGCAGCCACTGGTGGGTGTGTTTAAATTCCCAGAAAGCTCACAGATTCTCCGAGTGTGGCTGCTTCTCGCTCGGCCTCCCCTGCTGTCTGTGCCCCTCGATGGATGTCAGCTTGACCCTGTGCCACAGGCCTGTCAGAGCCACACATGAGGACCTGCTCATTTATCATCCTGCTGCAGACAGTGGGGGCCGATGACTAACCGAGGTAATGAGCGGCTCTCGGACGCGCGAGGGCTTCCCTCCCGAGATCCAACTAGCTATGTGCAGAATCCAAAACCACAAGAACCCCAACAAAACCCCACACAGCACCACCCCCATGTGGCTCCACAAAGACAAGGCCAGCAATCAGCATGATGGATTTCAGCCCTGACACGCTTTTCCTCAAGCGGCCCAATTAGGAAAATACTTTTGTGGGTTGTTTTTTCTTTCTATAACAAAGCTAGGTTCTCATTGTGTCTTAGTGTCTGATCCGGTGGTTGATGTACTGTACTGTACGCCAGAAGATGGATTGACTTTAAAGAGGAAATTTAGTTTCATTATGGTCAGGAACAAGGAGTTGGGGAAATCCCTTTGCACAAAAGGAAAGTGAGAAACCAGATCTTAAGATTGAGGCCGTAGGTGGTGAACTCTGAAAACCAAAGACAGACAGGCGCAGAAGGGGCTTGAAAACTTGCAGACACACCAACACGCACTTTTAAAAAATGAGTTTGCGGTGTCATCCAACGGCAGATTTCCACTGAGGAGTGTGAGGGACTCGCTTAGATCTTAATCTCACCAATCATAAGAAAACATGTTGGTGGGGGGGGGGGGCCTTCACAGCTGAGGCCCAAACCTTACGTTTGTAAAACAAATGTCAATTTGTGACTGTGTGACAGATGAGTCTGAATGTCTCCCATGAGAAGCGCTTTCATTAGTAAATGGTGATCACTCTCCTCGAGTGTTTTCAAGACTGCAATTTTCTCCAGGCCAGTTGTTTTGGCAACTCCTCCTCAGAGGCCCCCGTCTGAGAACAATCATCCGCGACGTGTTTGTCAGTTATTTGAAAAATTGACAACGATCTCAAATTGCACCTATTATTCACATCTCAGGCTTCTGGAACAGCTGTATTTTTTAAAAAGCCAGCCATGATTGCGTATCTTTCTTTGCCAATAGGAACGGTTCGCAGCACCGGGCCCTCCAGTCGATTTCACACTCCCGGGGCAGACCTGTGCTCGTACTTGGCTTCGCCTTGTTAACTGTCTCCAGACCGTGCTGTTCTTTCGTCAGAAGGGAGGATCAAGGGAGGCTACTAGCCCTCTCACCTAGACACCTGACTGCTGTTACCATGTAACCATGGGCAAGGTTGATACCCCGATACCCACACCTTATAAAAGAGGCCATTTTTAATGACAAATATTTATTTCTTTTTTGTGCACAGGAATGAAATTATCCACTGATAAACAAAACCATTTATTTTCTTATATGGAAACACTCTTACCATGTGCTATCACACTGCACAACATTCACTTAACAAAGGAATAAGAGGAGTTCATGTTTACATCATTATCGGTTCAATAATATTCAAATGTAATCCATTTGACCACTGCTGTGGTTACCTGCTGTTCAATATGATCACATGCTCATTTAAGGTTGTGGTTAAACAGTTGACAGCAACTTTTTTTTTTTGAGGTGTTCATTGTCGTGTTGCATTTTGCATTTTGCAGTTTTAATTTCTTTATACGGAGGTAGAAGTTTTGCACTTTCATTACTACAGTGACGAGCAGAAAGAAACCAAAAGCAGCGGCGACTTCTTTAAAGCTGATGCAGAGTAAAGTTAAAGTTACGATGCACAAACAATGGAAGTCGTACACTTAAGTTTGGTTTGGCGCTGCCCCCTCTTTACAGTAAAGGCCCCCTGTTGTTTATGCCCGAGCTGAGGAAGGAGGAATCAGCCATCGAGTGCTGCGCTCCGTCCTCGCAACTATACATCACTTCAAGGGCTGCCCTACAGGAAGGGCCATTTTCCCATCATCCCTCACTCAGTGAGGCCGTTACTCTCCACATTAATGGACCAAATGGACCGACGACTGGCACCAAGCGCTCTCCATCTCCCCCCCCCACTTTATTTCTCTCTCTCTCTCTCTCTCGCTCCCTTCCCCAGTTCTGCTTATTTCTCTCTCTCTCTCTCTCGCTTTCTCTCAATCCTGTTTTCAGCATTTTGGCTGTGCTGTCCATAAATCACTTGTCAAATCACTGTGACGTACTCTGGCCCTGCTGAGGCAGCCTGTGGTGTGATTTAGACTCAAGTTGATTTTCGTGCAGAGTGATACTTTGTATGTCAGTGCCTCTGTCAGTCGCACACAATTCGGACACAGCGAGTTTTCCAGCCAGCCCTGAACTTTTTATTCTCTTTTCATGCGAGAGAATGGAATTAAGTCGGTGCATTACAGACTTCAGTTTTTCTGGCCAGGCATATTGTTTTCCTTGGCCGCCGCACTTAAAGTCTGTTGAAACGGGCCCTTTTTTTTTTTTTTCATGTCTATAAATGGGCTCTTTTCATGAATCCATGAGGGAATGCTTGCTTGCTTTTTGAAGGGATTTAAGAGGATACTGCACCATACTCAGTCAGGGGCCCTAGATTTGTGCTCCATATTCACACACTCTATCATATTGAGGCTAATATGGTATGGCTGGGCCCGCTGTATATGAATCGTCATGGTATTTATCAACATGGCTTGCCAAAGTGCTGGAGACGGGAACAACTGGAGTGGTGATGAGAGGGGTTAGTGAATTGCTTCCTGTCTCTCAGAGCTGATGAGTGAAAGAGAAAAGGAGGCAGCGGGCGCTCGGAGCACAGATAGCTGGGAAATGAAGGAAACCACTGGAGTGACGAGAGAATACTCAGAGTCAAACTTTACCAATTAACGTGTGATAACACATTACAGCACTTTTATCTGTAGTTTAAATGCCAGTTTGTGGTTTTACAGGGGGTTATGCTACGCTAACTCGCTGGCTCTACTTTCAGAGAGAGCCAGGCTAGCTGTTTCGGCTAGTCTTTATGCTAAGCTAAAGCAAAAGGAGTAGAGACTCCAGGGAGGACAGTGTGTTGACAGGTTGTAAATTAGTGAGGTTAGACTGTGTTGGTGGCAGAGTTTGCTTCCTGTAGACTGAGTCCGGTCTTTGCGCTAACCTGATCTAGCTAGCCGCTAGCGTTAGCTTCATATTTACCGTACGCTGTAGGTATGCGACTGGTATTGATCTTCTCATCTAATCTTCAGGAAAACAAGGAAATAAACATATTTCCCAAAATGTCAAACAATTCCTTCGAGGATTTAAACGCGCAACAACTTTAACTACTGATGATGTGCAATATCAAATATGTCTTATTTCATTTCATCAAAGTGTTTGTTCTTCCACTGAGCGCTGACTTCAAGCTCGGTCTTCCACCGTTGGCTGCAGACTTTCCCCTGGGAAAAACTAATTTAATACTTCAAATGGTCTGATTTCAGCTGGGACTCTTCAAACTGAAAACCTCTGTTCTCATGGAATTAAAACCCTCCGTACAAACATCAGCTAAATTGATCTTCTATTAAGGCTGTTTAATGGTAAGTTGACCAGGTTTCTGAGTTTGGGTGGTTTTTGAGGTTTTGGGGGTTTCTTCCTCTCCAGGAGGGAAAAACCTGAGGTGATATTATGTTACCCAGCCTGTCTGTCTTCGGCTTGACCCACAGGCATTTAACTCAAATAGTCAGATTACTCCTCTAGAAATGTTTGCAAAATTATATCTTCTTCCTGCTATTATTTTTGGATTTCTATGTTTTTTTTTTTGTTGTAATTATTTTTGGAATATTATGTTAAACTGTAATGTATAATCGTTGTACAACCAGACCTCTGTTGTGGTGTTGTGGCAGCTTGTCTCAGTTTCTGAATTTCTCAAGTCTCTGATTGACTTCGGCTTAGAGGAAAATGAGCTTGAATGCAATGTTTCACAAAAGCTTGTTGTTGTTGTTGTTGTTGTTTTAAAGGTTGTTTTCTGTTATCAAGTTATAGGAATTATATCAGTTTACCTTTAATTAAACATATAAATAATTCTATATGTTGTCTGGAATTTGTTAAAGGTTCTCAATTCAATATTTCATATCAACAACATGGAATCTGAAAGATTTAACATTCAAATTCATTCAGATAAACCCATATAGGATGATGCTTCACCTCTGCCCCATGACTTCGCTCACTAGTCTCCTCCTTTCATTTTTGTTTATAAGCTCAGTGTCCTCACAGGATTGCTGGACCACAAGATTAACGACTTCTTGTGGGTCTTTTGCACTTTGAATATTACATTTTTCCCCACATCTGCATCAAAGTTGGACATAAAGATTGTAACTAGCTGTCACAGCGTTCTGGTTTCTGTGTTGTCAGTAAACAAATTGTGTTGTAATGGCAAACTAAACCTATAAAATTCAGTACTTACGTTGAACTTTTTAGCAGTACACATCCTTCAGTAATAATTGTATTCATTAATTACCCCTAATGATAATTCCTTCTGTCAGTAAGGTGTCTCGCAGCGAGCCGCAGACAGAATGAGCCTCTCAGGTGTCGCTGCTGTGGTACTGTCACGTCGGATTAATATCTTCTGATTGTAAAGTTACAACTGCTATAGGCTCCATTTTCGCTGACGCTAATTAACCCATATTTGGGTTGTTGCAGGGTAAATGGCATGTGAAGGCCCACTGAGCACCAACACGCACATAATCTTGTCAGTAAACCGGCGCTGATACGAGTTGAGCCAATTTCTGGTTCCGAGTGAGTTATTTCTGTAATCACCGTCCTCCGCCGCACACCGCGCTGCTACGAGCTCTCGGGTTGCCATTAATGATCCTGTGACCCGGTCCTGAACCTTTGACATCAAATACTCTCAAATGTAGAATGATGTGATTGTAAAGAGTTGACTGCTGCATTTATCAAACCACAGTGAATTCCCCTCCTCCTTCCCGTTTCTGTTTCCTCTCTTTTCCCCCCCTCTTCATAAAATGACACAAAGGAACTCCCAGCTCACGCCCCACTTTCTTCTCTTTCACTCTTCCTTTCAGTCAGTGTTTTTCTGTGCGACAGATGTGTGTTTAGACGTGAAGTCAGTCTGCCGCTCTCTGCCAAACACCTCTCAGTAAGACATTTGATACCGCTACTTCATAATTCTGCGGGAGAGGCCCGGAGGGACTTAATGTGTCATTTCACAATTAACCTTAACGTCTGTCCTGTGACATGTGTGGAAACTGTGTCAGAGGAATCGTAAAGACTGAAATGTAAAACCGGTATAATATATATATATATATATATATAATATTAAAAACTGAGACACAAATGACACATTTTTTAATTGGTTTGCATTCAAATTAACTCACGAGCACTAAGGCCCGTTTTCAACAGAAGTGTTCCACAACATGACATTATAGTAAACGAGAACCATGTTCTACTAAACATATAGAAATCTGATTGACCATGTGGCATTGTGATAATTAGTAAATACATAAAAGAGTAATAAAGTTTACAGATGACTAGAATGTGAACAGGATTATACATGCGAATGCCCCATTTCAAACAGAATAATTAAGTTTTTGCTCTAATGTGAAACCGTAGCTTTCATATGCTTGACATTGAAATTTGAATATTAAAATGCAGTTCCTTTAATGGCCACTAGATGCTAGTTTAATGAAAACTGACTGACTGTATTGAAGTGAAAGCTTTTATAAAGCTAACTGTAGTTACTAATGGTTTGAGCTGGAAGATGCCAATAAAAGCAAACACCTTACACATTACATGATGTCATTTAATCCATTGTTAGAATAAAAATATTGACTCGTGCAGCTTTAAGAGGGACTTGTTTGGGAGTGCGTTTGATTGTCAGATCAGATTGTAACCCAGTGGTGGTGTTTAAACCAGGTCCAGGACTCTTAAAAAAGCCTCTTTTCCTGGTCAAAAAAAATTATAATTTTTTCTATCCGGGGACACGAGTTCAGTTCTCCCGTCATAAAATGTGAAACTGAGTCATAAAACTGAAGATATGTGAGATAAATGTGGTGTCAGTCACACAAGCAGCACATCAGTGTCTGCTGCTGCTGCCCCGTTAAATCCACAGCTTATCCTTATTTATGAGAACAGGTAGAAGGGGCTTAGAAAAACATCAGAGATGACAGAATATGAATATCAGATATCGATGTTAAAGCGCTGCTCCGCGGGCAAAACCAACATCCGTGTGGAAATGACCCAGACGCACTTCTTCATCAGACGTCCAGAAGGAATCCCAAAACCCGACATCTGAGGGAACCTGAACCTGTGTGTGTGTGTGTGTGTGTGTGTGTGTGTGTGTGTGTGATGGGAGGAAGATGAGAAAGAGAATGATACAGATAAGAGGGTTGTTTCTGATTCGTCAGCTAGATTGATTTTCAGGCCGGCGCGCCAATGAAAAGGTTTGGTAATTCAGTTTAAATGAATTGAGGAAGAGATGGAGAAAAAGGGGGAAAAGCCTGATGACAGAAAGTTTAACTAGAGAAAGAGAAGAGATAAGTAGAAAAGCTAAAGAGACAGAAAACAGAGGAGGCAGTTAAGGAAAAGAGAAAGACTCAGAGGAAAAACAGCGGAAAGAGAAACAGGCAGTTCGGCTTCATCTCATCACTCATACGGGTCCGTGACTGATAGCAGCCAAAGGCCCAGTGAGTGGCCCGTTCCCGCCTGCCGTCCGCCCTCTGCTTTATTTCATCATGAAAGTTTTATGCGTGGAAAAATAACAAGACGCGGAGCCAAGTGGCTCGATGGTCGAAAGAAAAGAAAGGAAAAAAAAAAGGGAGCCCTCTGAGACAAAAGGCTTCTGTTGTTCCCTAAATCAATGTTAATTTGCGAGTTGGCGGACCCCTGACTGGAGGAAGCTTGTGGTAAAGAAAAAAGAAAATGAGTCGGGTTATTTTGTTCACATTTGCCATTTGAGGGCCAGGGTTGTTTTTTATGCAAACCTTGTGGTTTAGCCTTAGAGTTTGGATTTCACCTCTGCCCCCTCTAACACCCACACCCCTCCCGACCAAAATGACTCTTTGACCAAATGGGAATCGGCGGAGCGATGGCAACAAATCAGAGCGAAAGCTTCATCGTGGGATTTGTCCACATCAGAGCGGTATAGCCCTCGTAGAAGCCTTTGTCCTGCGTTTGTCCTCTGGATGATTTGTTCTTTAATGCCAGGACATGGATTAAAGTCAGTGTGTTTTAACTTCAAGCTTGTCGTGCCTCTTACCATTTGGCACATCCCTGATCAAAGAGGTCACAGGAGCAGAGGTACAGTAAAAAGCAGGATTTATACAGTCGCAGAACATTACACTTTATGGATCCCTCCGTGTTTCACAGTTACAAACTGTGAGAGTAAAGTTACAACCTCAAAACATCTTTCCTAGATATTTCCCCCTGCTTTTCGTCTCTTCATCTTTTTCTCTGTCGCTAGCATCCCTTAGCTATCGTTAGCATGTCTGCAGGAGCCGTTAGCTGGGAGAGTGTAAAGTAGAGATCTATCTATCTATCTATCTATCATCTATCTATCTATCTATCTATCTATCTATCATCTATCTATCTATCTATCTATCTATCTATCTATCTATCATCTAATGACCTAAGTGTTTTTTAAGTTCCAAGATAGATAGATTAATGATAAGTAATTTCACTCTCACTTAAGTATTTTCTTTATTTTTTATTTTGCTGCATGTAAAGTCCAAATCGTTAAAACAAAAGTAAAAACAAAAGTCACATGATGAAGTGATGATTAGAACGCAGCAAATGAAAGGAGCGAAATCAGAAGCTGCTGATTTGATCCCAAATCAGACACACCCGCCGCGTTGCATTCTGGGTCTGGCTAAACGCTAAAGGCCGAACCACCGACAGAGATCCTTCAGCTGTGACGTCTGTGTTCACTGTGAGGTGAGGTGAGGTTTCTGCTGTTTCTGACGATCCCTGCTGTGACTGCAGGTGGAGGAGCGCAGTGACACAGAGCGGTCTGGTTGTATTTTGCATTGGAAATGAACAAGCAGAGACGCAGGAGGTGGAGCAGGTGATGGAGTGATGTCCGGACGGGCGAGGTGCGGCAAACGACTGGTTGTTGTAACTCACTGCACAGAGGAGAGCATCAACAACTGCTGTCGCATCACCGCTATTCCAGTAGCTGTGAGAGTTTTGAACCGAGGCCTCGTTTATCTGGATCACACAAAATAATAAGGTGTGTGAAATTTAGTAGCTACAGCTGTTGTGTTTGAGAACCTCTGTCAGCAGAGGGAGTGGAATTAGCCGAGATGCTAGTGGAAAGCTAAAAGTTAGTTACCAATCTACTGGATTGCTAATATATATATATGAGGGTTACCTGGCTTCAGATGCTGAGTAACTGAGTATCAAGGAGCACATAATGCTGGCCTCTCATTCACTAGCCCTGGCCTCTCACCACAATACTTATCAACGACGACATCAGTTTTTATACTATCCTAAATATGAATTTACTCAACGGTAAGTTCTGTTTGACTATGGCCGAATGCGGAACACAAACATTTACAGCTCCACGTGACGCTGCAAAGCAAACACAGCCCGTACGAATCAAGTGTCCGGAGACAGAAAAAGAAGGCGAGACAATGAGCTCCTAGAAAAGTGAGAGAAAATAGCATGAAAGAAAGAAAACATTTTGCCCCACGTTCTGCTCTACGTTCACTCGGGAGGAAAGGCATTCCTGCTTATTCTCTCAGCTTCAAGACGTGAAATGAGAGAAATTCCATCCGTCACCGACGATAAAGACAATGTTATTGCAAGGCTCGCAGTGTTGGGTTACATGATGTTTGTCTCCCTGGAAACAAGCCCATTGGAGAGGCGGCCGGGTTAGTAGCTGAGGCGAGATCAGAAACAGGTGAAGGCTTTCCCTCGGTCGCACCGTCTCTGCACCGTATAGTGCACGAGGCGCGAGGAGGCCTGACGCCAGCGGCAATTATGTTCCACGTGGTCAAATATGACAATTTTCTTGTCAAAAAGCAGAAGTGCTCGGTGTGTGTTCTGGATGAAAAAGGCATTTGCAATCGTATTCAGGTCATCATGGGACACTAAACCCCAGATGAATTCAATATTCTGACTCTGAGCGGCTCGTACATCCGCACGGCAGTGACGGAGCACTGACTTCGTGTGGCTGAGTCAAACAGCTGTGAGTTTCACCTGAGTGCCATCGATCTCCATTTTCAGGAGCGGTGCATGCGTGAGAGCCAGGTCTGGACTTGATTGGGAGGCGAGCGGAGAGGGCGGCCAATTTGTCATCATTTGGGTGACAACTTGTCTGACTGACATGCTCCCTCACTGACCTCTCTTTGTGCTTTGAACTGATAACAGAACTGTATGTGTGCGACTGTGCACGAGGAGGGGGAGAAATAAGAAAAATGACAACGACGAAGGAAAACGGGGGACGTTAAAGAGAAAATCAGGGTTTCTGGGTTGAATGGTAAAATTCCCAACGTTTCCAGACTCTGCTGTGTTGATTTAATTTGAAGGTCTTGATATTCACAAAGATTTCAGTTGAAACTCTGCCTGCTATCATGTGCTAGACTTTGCCTAAAACCAGATTCACAGTATGTATATAGTAAGAACAATATTTTTCCATACATAACCAAACTGTTCATGCAACGGTGCAAGTTCAACAGACGGTAAAACAAACAAAGTATTTTAGTTCTGTGGAGTTGTCTGAAATATTTTATCTTTATACAGCAGGAAAATATTTTTCAATAAACCCTCTGTACGCTTCCTGGACCACAGAGCAGGGCAAGTGACCAGCTGATGAACATGGTGGAGAATTTACAAGCTAAGTGAATGTTAGCTAGCTTAGTTGGACTAGCTAAAGGGTCACATGCTTCCCTCAGGAGTTAGTGGAGACTAAAAACATCTTAAAAAGAAAGTTAATATTGGACTCGACAGGTAAATGAATTTCGCGACTAGCTTATGATCCAGAGGTTTCCCTTATATGTTGGCAGAGACCAAAACAAAGCTAAAAGGAGCATGAATGTTGGACTTACATCACTCCAAATAAATACACAAAGGAGCTAAAAAAACTTGCTTGAAAAGTCGCTAAATGTCTCCAGATGATGTCATGTGCTAATTACCATTTTTACTGCGTCAAGTGGCCAAAAAAAAAAACAAAACAAAACCATCAAATATCAATTAATGCAGGTTTAACTAGAGATGATGGCAGAGCTTCAGTATTTAGCAGTAAAATATTCCACATGAGGAAAAGTTCAAAGTAGTCTAAACTGAGCTTTTCCATATCAAAATATTTGCTGACAGTCTTACAAGTGGACTTGATGAAAAGATATTTTCTCTTTGGACGTAACATGAACCGAAGTGAGAATCTGGTTCAAATGACGTCAAAATTAGTCAAAACGGAGCAACTTCTGCACAACACTTGTGTAAAGTTTGTCTACAGGAAACTGCGTTATTATTCTATTAAAACAATGTTTTGCTTTGAAATGAAAAGCTGTCCATTCTGGTCAGCATCAGCGTCTCAGATCTGTTTCATAAGTTCACAGAGACTTGGTAATGAAATAACTGGCTCTGTCACTCTTTGTATGTATTGGTAATTACACTCCGTATGTGTGTGTGTGTACACATTAACATTTTATTCATCTGAGCGTCTACGTTTGAGACGAAAAGTTTTGTGTATTTACTTTGAACATCATGTCACGTTAATGATTCCTAAGATTTCCAGAGTGCTGCCATATTTTATTGCCTGTGATTAAACAGACACATTAATGTGTCCCCAGACTCTTACTCACACTGTACTATGTCAGATACTCAGCACCATCAGCATCTAAATCACAAGAAAATGAAATGGCCTGGTTTTCATAACGCTAAGAAAAGCTGCAGTTGATGAATAAACCAAACCTGAACTTGATTAGGAGAAGTAATGAGTTGTTCTGTTTCAGAGGCTGCCTTTTTTTATTTTTTTATTTTATTTTTTACAAGCAATTGGTAGCTGAGCAAATAACCCTGTACGGGGAGCCAGCCAGGTACGCAGGCAGGCAAGGCTGCAGGCATTGTGAAAGGTGAATAATTACATCGCCTAAAATGTTTTTTTGGCTTCCAGCATGGAATGGAAGATTAGCTCCCTAGAGAGAGAATTTAAAAGATCCAACCTCTCTCACCCTGCTGGCTTGCGGACGACTGCTGAGGCAAACAAGATGTAAGAAAAAGCTCTTTCTCCACACATGCTTTTTTTTTATTTTTTTATTTTTTATTTGGAGGAATAAATTAAAGAGAAAGGGTAAACAAGCCGCAGGTATGTGTACGCCAACAGTTTTAAGAGTTTCCCACCTCTTTAAGTTGCTTCACGGGTCTTCTGGGGTTCTCGCGCGCCAGAAAAAAAATAAAGAAACGAGTCAAGGACAGAAGGGAGGCAAAGATACTGTGCTGCACATTTCAGAAAACAATTCAGGAAACAGCTGGTGGCTGCAAATATTTGCAATAGAGGCACAAGTGGTAGAGACAGTAGAGGTCTTCACAGCTCCACTGGGTCCCTGCCAGCCGAGAGACCACACCTGCAACCGAAGCTGGAGCAGGTCCGAAGGTGATTCAGAGTGAGGTGAGTCCCTGTTGTCTTAGATCTGTGTGTCAGCACGAGTAATACTGGGGATCAGGAGGTAGTGAGGGTTGTTCAGTAACCAGCAGCGGTGTAGTGTAAAGCTTTGTGTGGTCAATTAAGACTAAAAAAGACTTTATAAGTGCAGTCTATCTACCATACCTGCATGGACCCTGATCGTGTGTCATAACCTGCAAAGAAGATCATTTCTTCCCTGATACGAGACACAGGGTGTCAACTTCTTCTCTGTTCCTGTGAAAACAAAACACACTTGTACTGTCTTGACTTGCTTGTTAACCGGTGCTGCATCAAAATCTAAATTTTGCGCCTGTTAAAACCTTTTACTCTGACATTTGTTCGTCAGCGCCTGTATTCGCTAAGACGCGCTCGCCGGTCTCCTTTAACGGCGAGGATGTGCTCGGTTGCATTATCACAATACCACAATATAAACTGCAGCATCGCTCTCACAGACTGTTGATAAGTTGTAATCACTCCCGCTCAGTTGTTTATGTATCACCCGCACTGGAAACGTGACATCACATCCCTTCTCTGGGCTCATTGGACGATGGGTGTAATGTGACTGTACCTGAGTAACCTTCAATTTAGGTGGAAATCAAATGTGGAAAAAGGGCGTGGATCACTTATACTGTGAAATTTAGCCGTCAAAAGCTTGTAATCAGAAGCCGTGTAATGCTTGTTATAAAAGGAGAAAATAGTATAATATTATAACAGTATAATCATTTCTACGGCCTTCACAGCTGTAGATCGCCACTATCAACATATATTCAGTGTGGCGTTGTTTTGAAGGATGAATGTATGAAGAAAGTTCACACCGGCCTTGAGAGAAAATGAGAATAAAATGCCCATTAAAAGCAAAGGGAAATATTTGTTGTGGCACTAACACGCAAACCTGTTTTGTGTTAAAGAGGTTTTTCGTTATCTGAAGAACGCTCGCCAGGTTTTTACAGGATTTTATGTAAATAGCTGATAGAGATCAGAGTCTGTTTTACACTCAGGAGAGAGCAGGACGTAAAGACAACTGCTTTGCGACACAGTTCGGTCTGCTAACACGTTAAACAGTGGTTCTTTGTTACAGACAGAAACACTCTCCCTGTGCGACCACAGCAGGATGCAGGCCTCATAGAAAACACACACACACACACAACACACACACACACACATAAAGCTAAGGGAACGTACACATCACGGTAGTCGGCCTCCTATGAATGCTTAATAAGCGAGGACAGGGGCCAGTCAAAATTCACACACACACACACACACCCACACAAACTTAATGAGGGGTGTCTCACACGTAGTGCTTCAACTGACGCCAGGAATGGTGGGAGAGGGGAAGGTGTGTGAGTGTGTATATATAGTAGGCCTGTGTGTGTGTGTGTGTGTGTGTGTGTGTGTAAAACGTGGGGGTGCTTAAAGGTGTGAATCAAACACTTAACTAAGTTGCTCCACTCGTGATTTCCCAGGACTTCGACAAACACATGAAGCTGCCGATCACATTTGTGTGTGTGAACTGAGTGGATGATGAGGTAGCTGTACGCAATAGACCCAAACTAGATTTCTGTAAAATATATATATATATATATATACACACACAGTATATTCGACTACACCCAGCTAACTCGTCTCCAGGCTGTTCAGTGTTCAGCCACTGTTCAAATGAAAATGACTGTAGTTGTAGTAGTTTTCCTCCTCTAGAGACTAAAAGCCGTTTTTGTGACAAGAGAATAATAAGTGAAACAAAACATGTGGAGGAGGAGATTTTGTTTGTTTGCAACCTTTTAACACCCTCGCCGGTCTTGATTGGTTGTTTGTCCGTCCGATATACACTGCGGTCACTTGTGATGTTATTATTTAGCAATGTCAAACATCAGCACATAGTTAAACGCTCATTGGAATCTAAATATTGTAACGAGTTTGGATTGAAGTCCATCAGCGTCCAGCGTCTTCTTCTCTGTAATTTCCATTGTGGTCGGATCCTGAGGGACTTCGGTGAAATAAAAAACAGGAAGCGGGTCCAATTCTTTCGGACCAAACAGAGCTTTCAAAGTCTCTGGTCATGGCAAGTCCCTTCCAGCATAGTTATCAATTCATTTTTCAATGACATGCATGTGTAAACTGTAGCCACAAACTGAATGTGAGAAGTAATTTGGTCATAACTGAAAAACATGACAAAGAATAAAGACTTTCCCATGATTTCTTTCACCTATAGGAGACATTAAATGCATCATCTGATATAGAGCACCTGATATCTGCATAGGAAACAGAATTTGCATTTACCGAGCTCATGATCTGGCTGCATTCTTGTGTTTGTTTAACCTCGCTGTGCAGCTCTCTGCCGCTGCTGGTACGAGTATCACCGTCCACACAGTAGCAGCTCCGCAGGGCGTCGCGGTCGGCTCTCCACAGCACGTTGTTTCTGCAGACGAGAGACCGGCTTCGTCTGTCCCGAAGCGCCCACACACACACGTCTCCTCCTGTCGCAGCTACCTGATGAGCATTAGCTTCCCCCCGAGGCCTGAGCTGTCTCTGCGGCACTCAGCATGTGTTTGTTGTTTCTTGCGCCTGCACAGCCAATTAAGGTTAATGTGACAGACATGACTTAAGCACATGAAAGCGTTTTAAGTTCCCTGGCAAAATACTTGCACTGGAGAGGTACTCCAAATAAGTGTGTGAGTGTGTGTGAGAGAGAGAGAGATGGGACATACAGGACCTGAAGCAAGCCCGGAGGGTGTAAATTGTCAACGATGTCTGGAGAAAAGCCTCCCTTTGAAATAAAGTCACGAGAGTCAGTATTTGTGGAATGCACTTTCTGATATACACAGACAAGTGTTTATTCTTTTTCATCTCTTTACTCTCCATTTTGTTGTTTGTTCCTGGCCACAAAATACTATTAATAATGATAATGATAATAAAATCAGGGGCCATAAAGTTTTAGAACCTGAGCTATCAAGCCAGATATGTTTCTTGTTTCCCTGCTCTTTGTGCTGAATACTGAAACGAGATGTGACCTTATCTCAAGAAGAGTCCGTGTCGATTCAAATGGCAATTTCACAGCAAAATTTAAACAGGAAGTGTGTTAACATTAGCGAACTGTAAGCTACTGGCCGTGCCGGACCAAGTCAACTTTTGTTTCAACTTCTGTCTGTGTAAAAATGACTAAATTACACTTAATTACTTACTTAAACGGGGCTGTAAACACAACTCGAACATATTATCACCTTATAAAGTTGAATGTGTCAACGTGTTTGTGAGTGTGTTAGCAAACAGAGACACAGAGGAACATTAACAATACATCGCTGCCATGTTTCTTGCTGCCCAACAAATGTGAAGTCCACGTTTCGCGCTCTTTTAGCTCTGTTTTGGTCTCCACCAACTCCTGTGGGGAAAGTCCTGACTCTTGAGCTGCTAAATCTTTCACTCAGCTCACCAGCTAATCAAACTCTGCCCCTCCTGTGTAACTGTTTGGTCACCGTGCTGCCCATGCTCCCTGTGTGATCTCATTTTTTTTTTTTTGGGGGGGGGGGGGTTTCTTTAAAAGCACATGCAGACCCACCGCGCATCCAGAGGAACGGTGGTCCGCTGTGTGATGATCTGCAGCGCCCTGTGGGAAAGAGAATCCTACAGTGTGCGAAGGAGATTCAGAACTAATCCAAGTTCTCACCTATTAAAACGAAACAGATCACCACCTCAAAGAGAGGGCAAAATCCCCACTAATAGCAGTAAAGGCCTGTGGCATACCCACATGCTCACACACACACACACACACACACACACACACACACACACACACAGACCGAAAAGACAGACAGTGATGAATTGTAGTGGGAAAATCCCTGCTGTACGGATCCTTCAAAGGCAAAAATATAAACCTGCAAAGCTCTTCAAGGCAGATCCTCGCAGCGCTCAGAGAGAGCTCGCTTTCCTCCAGTAAAGAGAATAAAGCCGAATGAGAGCACTGGAAAGTCATTCAAGCACTTTATTAAGATCTCAAGTCATAAAGCCACTGGAAAGCCATCGGATCCACGGCCATTTGGGCGCCGTGTCCTATGGACAGCAATCAAAAAGCTTGATGCATAGCATACATCTGGGATAGTGCTTTAGTGCTGAGTCTCCTATACCGTAGACCAGTTGAGAAAACACTCATGGAGGTGAGTTGCACCCGGCGTTCTCTCTGTGCCAGCGCTGTTCAGTCCTGGAGGGTTTTTTTTTTTGTCGTCCACCGAAACACCACGGCTGCGGAAACCTGCAAACTTTTCCACAGCACTCGGCTGAACGCACGGGAACATTGGACACGGTAGAATTTCAGTTACAATCACGCCAAAGAACTTACGGGCCGCTCACAAAGTCACAGGAAGTCACCAGATAGTCGTAAAGTGTCCGACGTCCTGTATCGTGTGCCGGTTTCAGAGACGTCGGCACAGCCAACTCGCAAAGACTGTGCTGTGGACGGAGCGACGGAGAGAATATTCCCGCCAAAGAAGAAATACTTTTATTTAACTTAAGAGGTGGCGTTTTTGGATTTTGTGCCATTTTCGACAAAAAGTATTTTAGCATCTTGAAGCTCATTGTTTTTTTTTTTTCGCTCTGACCTCTGTCTGCACACACACTCACGTTAGCGACTAACTGGTGAGATAGTGGCGCCTTTACGGCGGGAACACGCTCACCTGCGTTGGGCTGCGTGGCAGCTGCCGTCACGTCGTGTTCACACTGTCTTTCTCTTTGAATTTCTTTTCATTATTAATTCATTTCTGATTTATTTTTGACAGAAAATGGTTCAAATTTATATTTATATTTTGACATGTGAATAATAAATAAATAAAAACATTGCTTGCATTGAAAACCGCCTGATAAAGTGCAGAAATGTCTGTGAGGTGTTGACGCCTTAAACAGACCCACTGTGTTTGTGTTCTCACGAAGAATGCTTATTCATAATTACAGTAATTAGCACACTTGAAATTAGTGACTTTCCCTCCTTGACGATGACAAACATCTTTATGGTTTCAATCATGTCTGCTATGCAAATAGGCATCCTGTAAATCTGTGGTATTTTGAGGTTACACACTCGCAGGCAGGCAGGCAGCAACTCATGCTGGCTTCAACACAAGTACGTTCACACACTGAGACAGACATACACAGCTTTTACAGCCATTTAACTCTACAGTCGCAAAGCAGCAGTGATATTTTTACGAGCCTCACACAGAGGGAGAAATGGCTGCCTCAGGTCGTTTACGTGTTTTAGGCAATGATGGCAAACGTAGCAGCGAAAGCAAAGTCTCGATTCAGAAAGATCATGAATGATTTGGATCTGTATCAGGGGCGATCTTATTGAACCAGTTACATTGCTCCTGGCACATTTATTATATCTCTTTGCACCATTTCTTTTCCCTCCACAAAATGACTAAGTAGCTATTTGTGAATGTTTACAATGGTAAAACTTTATTCACACATTGTCTGAGAACACAAATGAACAAAACCACATATTGCTGAAATGTGATTTCACTAAGTTCCCTTTAGAAAACTACACAGGTGATATCCATGTAGATTATTACTTGTGCTTTCATTATAAGTCTGTAGTTTATGTGCAGCAGAAATCCAGAAAAGTCTTGAAATTGAAATTTCTGAGAGTGAACAAGTCACCTACTCCTCCTCTACAGTCGAGGCCTCAGTAGCATCCTTTAACCCGTCCTCCTGCTCTGTTGGGGTCACGCAGCTGTCCCATAAAGACATCCTCTTCCTATCTCTGTATAATGCGCCATTTTCACAGCCTTGCCTTGTCTGTGTGTGTGACGCTTGTAAAGATTTACTTTTACCAGATGCTCTCTGCCTCGTTAACTTCAGCTCATTTGTCCCATTGTGGATCCGCTTGTTTAATAAGATTTGCGTGGCTGAACGTGAAGTCAACAATTCAGGAGGCGACCTGCAAGCTGTGCGTGGTGAGTTCTTATTCGCTGAAGACTCTTCCTCACCGCAGCTCCTGCAGCTATCGTCTTCTTCTATATGGACTGAAAGTCTCATGTGCATAAGCCTGGGGAACTTAACACTGAGCTGCCTCTGCGCTGCGTACTGAATCAGATTTATTCATCACTTCCATAATATACACTTTGCATACAGATACTGGTCAGGGAGAGTGACGGAGACACGTTAGAAATCACATAATTAACACATAATAAAAACATGGTGCATATTTAGAAACAGAGAGAGACATTTTTATGTGACCTCCTGTTTCTAAGCAGCTACTCGTTTTGATACTCCAGTTATATATACATATATATATATATATATATAAAAAAGGCCTCTTTCACAGGCGCACACACACACACACCAGGTGACTATTGCCTCCTGAGGAGCTGATATAGGGAGGAAACATTCAGATCTCAGTCGTGATGCCTTTTGGGCCATGTGGCTAAAGGCAACAGGGTCGTCTCCTGGGAGCAGTTTGTTTTTATCTTTGACAAACTTTTTTTTTTTTTAAAAGACTTTTACTGTTGAGTTTTCCCCTTTTTACTACAGGCGCTTTAAACGACCTGTTGCCCAGGCCTTGCAGGCCGGACGACCTGTTTTTGAAGGTGTGACTTGTGGCTGAATCTGAGTCCTGGGGAAACACATGGCATCAGGTAATGTGAGCGTTTGTATTGGTAGCTGTTGTGCTGGAGCTCACCACAGAGAAGGAGTTGGAAGATCAAAACCCCATTGAGGTACAGGTTATCTTGTAGTTTAGTGCTTTTGTTGTATGAGTGTGTATGTGTGTGTTGTTTATAACGTATCATTTTTGGCTCATGTGATACTGCAGTTGCCTTTAAATGCCCTGTGGCTCTTGACTCTGGAGCCAGATCTGCGTTGCCAGATCCTGCTTGTTTGAGGTAAATGACCTAAACTAAACTATTGTTTGTGATTTTAATCATGTCTGAATAAAATTGCCTGTAAACTGTAAATTTATCATATTTACTGTCAAATAAATTTCCCCTCCAGAGTCAAAATGCACTTCTCTGCTCTTGTTACTGTCTGTGGGGAATCCAACCTCAAGGTGGATTTAGTTTTCCCGTGCTTTTTTTAATCCCAGGTAGAAGTTTTACTTTATAAATCAGCCTCTCGAAAATGATTTGTCGTCCCACTTGTGCGCTGTGACCCACAGGTTGGAAACCACCGATTCTACTTGCAGTCAGTGCTAAGCTTAGCAAAGCTAGCTGAGGTAACTTGCACTTAGCAATTGACAGATGGCGGCCTAGCTTGCTAGCTCCTATTGTAATGAATAACTTTTAAAAACTTGTAGATGAGCATAAAGTTAAAACACCCAAATTCTCCTCCTCTCCTCCTCTTCTCTTCTCTTCTCTTGCAGGACAGACCTGACATCAGCCTGACATTCACCAGACTGTTTTCTTACTCCACCTCAGACTCTTGAGATGGAGCCGCTACATAACCGTAAAGGCATTCTGTCTGAATCATCCGATAGATAAGACGTGTCCCTCAAGGACGTGGAAGGTTTTCAGTTCGACAGCGGAGCCTTTGACGCAGTAATAACAGCGTCTGACCTTCTCTGGGAGAACAAGAAGCTGTAACTGTGATCAGTTATCGCCGCTCTGTCTGTTGATTTCTACGTTGCTCATGACGCTCACTGTGCCAAACAGACAAAGATGAATTAGAGATTAATGAGACAATAAAATATGATATCGAAGTACTGCACATATGTGAATGATCAGGTTACATTTAATATTATCTGAAATTACTTTTCCCTTCACTTATCAGCTCTTCATACGTCTTTGAAGATGAACCGTACTTGTAAATAGAGTCATTTTACTGCTTTAGATATTGGCTCTCAGTGGTGAGGAGTGTCAGCTTATCGTGGGGACTGGAAGATCAGAGATTCGACTGAAATTTCAGTAGGAACTAAAATTACGTTTGGCTTAATGTTAATCAATGATCATTTGTTGTGTGTTAAGATGAGTTTACTGAACTTTGCATCCTGTCAATCTCACAGCAAATCAGAGGAGGAGGAGTCTGTTCATCCTAACTTTTCTTAATTATAAATAATCTGGCCAAAAAATATTTTGCTGTGATAGTCCGGGTTATTTCAGATGGGGTTGTGTGAGATATTTATTGATAGTCAAGTGTATTACCTGCAGTAGATTCAGGTTAGCACACTCCCGGCAGGCAGGAGCACAGAAGCTGAGTGATGTGCTGCTGTGTGTGTGGGGGGGCAACAGGTGGACATTTTATCTGCTGCCCCCGACGTCACTCCTCCCTGCTTCTCCACACTGAATCTACTGCAGGTAATACACTGTTCTGTAGAAATAAGGAAGAGATTTACTACAAACATCTCTTCAAATAAGTGATGCAATACTGTGAGCCTATAATTAAGATAGTTTTTTTTAATTTGAAGTAACCTCAAATACTTTGGCTGCTAACTTTACTGTCCCATCTGCATAGCTGTAGCAACATAGCATCGAAGAGCAAATCGTCATTCCAGATTAACAATTTCCAGACACGGTTATGGAAACTAAAACTTAATCACAGTTATATTTGCAAAAGTTTGACTTTTTTTGGGGGGGGGGTCTTTGCACCCTTTAACATTCCTCATTCCTTAACGGCCTCTGTGGCTGTTGTCTTTCCTGACTCCTGGGGCCCGCCTGGCTGGAACGAAGGGAGGGGAGGGTGCCGTCGTTCTCGTTAGCACTGGGGCCATTTAAAGCTGATTATATGGAGCTGGCTGTTCCATAAAGCGTCCCTTCATGAGAGATCGCCCCGGACAAACCGCACGTCCGACTGTCAATATGACGGCTGTTGCCGGGCCGGCCAAACACAGTCTGCTGGAATGCGTGTGTTTAATCAGAAGACAAACGCCATATTTTGAGCAGTTTGTTTTTACGGCACAGCGGGGGGGTGGGGGGATGGGTGGGGGGGTTGAGTGTGTGTGTGTGTTTGTGAAGTAGCGTGAATGAGTGTGTATGCTCCTTTGAATTTGTGCTAGACTTATATAAACATGCATGCAGTATATTTTTCTCATTTTTTGTGCATTTACATTATGTGAACTTGAACAGGTGTGTTGCAAATTAAGAGTGGTGTGTGTGTGTGTGTGTGTGTGTGTGAGTGTGAGAGAGAGACATTTTGTGTGTGTTTTCGTAGAAGTGAGAGAAAGGTAACTGTATATTTGTGTATGTCAGACTGCAGTGTGCGTGTGTGTGTATGTACACGCAAGACTGCGATTATAAAGACAAAAAATGTTTTGTGTAGTCCAAGTGTGTGTGTGTGTGTGTGTGTGTGTGAGATTAAACTGTATATTTGGCATGCTATAGCATTTATGAGTAAGTGTGTATGAATGTCCGTATCTGCTGTGCCAAGGGCCCAGTGTGGCCACCCATGATGATTGTGGCGCCTCAAAGTAACACAGCTTGAATCAACAGCGAGACAAAACACATTTGAACCCCGCTGAGTTTCCCTGTAAGGAGCCAGTTAATGGTCCCGTCCTGAGAGTACTAACAGCTCACAAACGCACGGTTCAACACACAGTAGCAACCATTGTGTAAGTCCGTCTTCGTGCATCTATCCTGCTTTGACACTTGTGTCTTCAATTCAGAAGAATGTTATTAATAATGAGAACTTGTGCGTGAAGGAGGACCGGAGAATAAATGGTCTCTGTGGGAAATTGACCCCGATTTGACTAACTTCTGCTCTAGAGTCAGATGAGCCGGGGTGCCCCTCCCACACTACTGGACTTTGTGCCTTTAACTCGTGTTGCAGGTTGATGTTTTAGGACAAAATTAGCGAGTGAAGCAGGTTTTTTAAAGGGCGATTTACTCCTTTAAGACCCAGCTGAGTTTGTCTTCCTGAAAGGAGACACACCACTGCAGGGGAGAAGGAGTGAGCTGCTAACTGCTGCTAATCATCCCCGGGTTGGTGCTGCTGTAAATGCTGGAGCCTCCGTGTGAGACGCTCCCATTGGCGATTGTGTGTTTTTAGAACCTATTACAGGGCTGAAGCTCAATCCTGTAGCGCAGTGTGGCCGCGGTGTTTCTGGTCAAACAGCATCGTGCTGGGCAGGTGACAGGTGTGTTTACAGTGTCTGTGCTGTGTTCAGACACTGTCATTTTTCTAAGTTGTGTAAATTTCCATACTTAAAGGTCCAATATTTTACAGTTTTATTCGAGGAAGAAGAAGAAGAAGATGTACTTGTGGTTTTAAGGACCTAAAACCCTATGTATAGTTTTACATCTCCTCTCTCAGGCTTCTCTCTGGAGCTCTAGCAACAACACCCCCGTAAGCCAATCAGAAGAGAGGCTCAGAACCTCTTCTGACTGTTTTCGAACTGATCATGGCTGAGGGCCATGACTGCTTTGTTGTGACATCACAAAGTTACAGAAGACCTGACGGCTGGTTTTAAGGCTCGGTTTCTGAGTACAGGCTGTGTGCGTTTCTCTGTGGACTGAGGCTTTGATACTTTCACAGTATTAATATAGAACCTAGACCTGCTTTATAATCAAAGAAGAAGAAATGGAAATCTCACTTTACACAATATGGGACCTTTAAACTACTCTGACATTGTGGCCACAGGTTTTCTACCCCCTGCGTCACACGCATCCTGCAGTGTTACCATGAGATCTGTCTGTCTGCACACACCTTACAGGATTACCACAGCAAGTTGGCATAAATAGTCAAATGCAGAAATGTCCAATATGGATGTAATTCCTAGAGATACTTGGCTGTAACATAAACACCAGGAAATGTAATCCAATACAACACCACATAAACCCCCCTCAGAGACTCAGAGCTGCAATCTGTAACTTTCAAACTACAGCAGAGATGACAGCAGAAATTACTCTTATTATATTAGATTGCCTTATATCGCTGTATTTGGAATAGCTATTATTTCCCCTATATCCTTGGATTTCAAGTAAACTCCAACCTAATTTGTGAAATGCATTTGCACAAGAAAAGACAAGAAAATTGTCCTGGGACATGTCATTAGTCATGTCCCAGTTTCATATTTTGCCCCTTAAAATTCGTTCTAAAACTTTCTCTGCAGCTATTTTTAAGACACCAAGAAAAATAGAAACGCTCTTGTTTCAAACAGAACTAAATAAGAAATCATGTTTTCAATTTTTGTGCGATTACCTGTAACAAGGGACATCTGTCTTTAACAAAGTGTGGAGGGCCACAGAACAAATAATAAATAAGGCAGATTTGCACTGGATTAAAATCATAAACGACCGCTGCAATTACTAAATAATAGCAGGGCTTTTGGCAGGGAGATTTACAGGAGACTGTATTTCTTTTTGTTCCAGTGCTTATGTACGATGCAGGATAAATAAATGTATGACGGTTTTCATGGCAGTTTTTCCTTAAACACATTGAAAGGTCTGGGGAGTTGTGGTGCCAGGTCTCCTGGGCTGGCTTCTGTAGATTAGAGGGGGGGGGCTTGTTTTGTCTTCCACACTGTCCTTTTCAAACTGTATAGCTTCATTTTGTTCTGTAATTGGTTGTTGATGAGTTTGATTTGAGACAGGTTTGGAATGACGACCTGCAGAAATAAATAAACTTGAATAAACAGCTACTGCCGTTGCAGCCAGGAACTTGGAGAAAATATGCATTTAAATCAGTTCCACACTGAACATATAAACACTATTTAGCATGATTAGATACACCAACCCAGGAATGGATGTGGATAACACTCGCCTCCAACCACAGAGAATTTGTACCGTGTCGTCCAAACCATGAACTGCACACTTGATGTTTTTCTACTTCCTGATAAGGCCTGATCCTCTCTGAGAAAGGACTTTTCACTCGAACGTCTCCGTTGGAAATGATCCGGGTCAGTCAGTCAGTCTTTCCCTGGGAACCCGGCCCAGCGATCTCACTAACCACCACTCTGTTTCTGAAGTGGAGAAATAAATAACCGCCTATCGGAAATGTGTGTCTTCCTCAGTCAATAAGTTCAAACCTTTTACAGGAATGGCCTGTTTCTGCTTCCCACTTGACATGAGTAACCTCTGATTGTGTGTATTCTGAATGTGTGTGTGTGTGTGTGTGTGTGTGAGTTTGTGTATGTTTATTGGATGTGTCCAAACCCATGGCCCAAGGTCGCTCTTGCTCCAAGACATGAAAAGCACGAATCAAAAACCGCATGAGTTCACTCACATACACAACAATGCTGACCATACTGAGAGGAAGACACACCCCAAAAAAACTTGGAATCCCCCCGTGTTTGTGAACGCAGCTTTTTGAACAATGCATAATCCTTATATTGTTCCAGTAATTTTTTTTTTCTGTGAACAGTTCGCTTTCCCTCCGTCAGAAGAAGCTCTTCTTGCTCTTTTTTGATTTTTGTCCGCTCTGAAGAATAACGTAAGAGAGGGATAATCCATCACAATAACCAGAGAGCTTGTTTATCCTTACTTCACTGTGCTGAGTTGTGTTTTCATATCAGCGCTGCATGACATTATACTCTGCTTCCTGCCAATCACCTGATGCCCACAGGAGAAAAAACAGAAGCTCTGCAGGAAATAATCCCTCAAAAATGTGGAACGTTATGGACTTTGGCACGTCAAGGATCTGAAAGTGGGATTTTTCTTCTTTAGAATAACGCTGCAGATGTTGTCTGGCCTTGGGTCTCGGTCAAATGGGTCATGGTGCAGATGCTGTGGAGATGAAATAGGCAATGGGAGAGGTTATTCATGAGGACTGGACAAAAAGACTGAACCTCGTTTTATATTTGATGCGAGGGGTTAATGGTAATTGTAGTTCATCATCATCATCGTCCTTTATCTGTTCCTGCTTGCTACGAAGTCGTATCCCACATAGTTACTGTTCATCAGCCCTAAATATCTTGAATGCAGCACAGTTATCAGCAGGCCCATGTGTTGTGTTTACTGCCACTACAGCAGGAGTAAATTCTCTTCTTGTATGACACTATTTCTTCAGGCTTTGCCGCTGCTAACACAACCAGCACCTCTGTGAGATCGGGGGCTACATCTGGCAACTGCTCTGCTGCTTTCCGCACCTCCTTTAATGACAGTCTCTGTAGTTGATATAGATCCTCTTCTGAGATCTGTGTTGTACCTTCGGCCGCCATGTGCACAGGCTCCGACGCTACATAACGTCAACGACAGCTTATGAATCTACAGCCATGCTAACGGCTACATCCTAAGATATACACACAGTGACGTTTGTAACATACAGATGTTTGCTCCCTAAGACAACAGTGTAGAGTGGTTTCTTAAAAATGTTTTATAACTTTATTATACAAAACGTAAACCACGTTAAGCCCAGAGCTGGACTGTTTCTAAATGTAAATATGTGTGCACTCTGACAGCAGGTAATAGTTCAGCACATACTGCATATACGAGTATATTATTATGCTATATAGCACTAAACACAAAGCACAGCTGAGGCTGATGGGAATATTGTCAGTGTCACCCGCTTGGTTGACGTCCATTTATTTTTATTAATGCATTATAACCTACACACATTAACCATTGTCTAAGCCTCCCATCCACACTTATGTTTTTTCTACAATTTTATTTCTTTTCTTTTCTTTTAAAATTTTTTTAGAGCGTCTCTCTTCAGCCAGCGCAGAAATATAATCCAAGGTCTGTAATGTTTAGATTTCAAAATAATGAAAAAGAAGTGCATGAACAAAAATCTGTGTGCAGAATAAGTGAATCAAACTTAGGAAAGCAGAAGTTGAGTAAATGGGCTGTAACCCTCACTGACACTGATATCCGTCTGCAATGTAAAATAAATGGCTCCGGTAATGTCTATTCAACATTTCTCTTCCTCTCCCTCTGCTGCATTTTTACCCAGCCAGGAAAACCACATGCGCAGCCTATACGATCTAGCCCATATCTAAAAACAATACAGGCCTGCCTCCTGACTGGAGCGCCAATAGAGCTTTTGAATGGCGGTCAAAAGAGATCATGTTTTGTGTCCCATTTAGCGGTTTGGGAGAGGAAAGACGCTGGCGGAAATCAAAGAAGTGTCTTTGTGGAAACAAAGATCATCTGTCTCTCGTCTATTCTCCTTTGACAGGAAAAAGAATGTCTGAGGGTTGTGATTAATGAAATTATGGCGAGGGTACAGTAAGTCAGGAAACATGCTTCCACGCACACACTCACATACACACACACACACACACACACTCATGCACAGTCAAACAGAGCCCGGGCACCTGGAGGAGGAGGTATGAATATAATATCCATCACAGTGAGAAAAGATGACACGTTTTCTGAAGTGAAATGTTAGCTCTCACCAGCCAGCTCAGCTGTGTGTCCTGGGGCATTTGTCTTTGGCAGGGAAACACACACACACACACACACACACACACACACACACACACACACACACAGGAGCTGGAGGAGCTTCAACTGTCATCGAAAGTTGAGGATGGATTCCTAGTTAGTGAGAATTATGGAGTTGTTATTACAGTGAGGTAATGGCAGGTGGATAAGGCAATGTCACACACACACACACACACACACACACATAAGAACACACTCTAAGCCACTATACACCTGTTCACATAGACAGGATCCACACACTCGCCCTAAAACTCAAACTAAACAGCAATACACACACAACTTACACTTAAACACCTTTCTACACACACACACACACACACACACACAGAGGTTGCAATGGAAATAAAACATTACACACTCACCGTTTTGTGGAACTCCCCTTGAGAACTGCTGCTCTTCCGCTCCCCTGCAGGAAGCAGAGCCGAGTGTAAATGTGACAGACGCTGAGTTCCACTCACCGCGCTGTCATTACTCTAGACTTATTTGTGTTGCTTTTGGAAGAATTTAAACCCCCCCCCCCCCCAAAAAAAAAACGACTGCAGAGCCGCAGATATTGACACATGTGAGGCTGAACCTCAGTGGGTGACGCCATACAACCACATGGCCGCAATCTGGTTTTGCTGGCTGACGCGTTGACGCGCTGCACGTTCAGTGGAGGGCGAGGGCAGGGGGGAACAGTGACAGGTGTGATGTTGAATCTGAACCAACAGGTAGTTTTAGCTCACAGGTAATGTGACAGATGCTGTGAGGATGATTTGTAATTCGTATGTTGGTGGGTTTTTTTTTTTTTTCTTGCAGCAAAAGCTGTGTATTCAGACATGAGCATCGCCCGCCATTTTAAACTGACATCATACTTCTGCAGGCTGCAGGTTTGTGTGTGGGATTCTGTACGTTTCCGTTTGGACCCAAGTGCTGACATGAGTTTGAATCAACCGACCGGCTTGTTTTAACCGCACATCCTCAGATTGAGTCGTTGAGATTCAGGGAAGCGAATTCGCAATCTTACCCCCGCAAACCAACAAAAATGATGACATGGATACCCGTGTCATAACTTTTAATGTTGAGCTGTATAACTTTATAAGGTAGCTTTCAGCAGTGTGTGTATTTTGTTGTGAACAGATGTTGAATTGGCCCGAGTCAGTGAACCAGAAAAACAGATGCAACTCTGGTTCGCTCCGTGGATACACACAATTACAGCAGGGTACTAATAATGTCAGACTGTCTGTGTGTCTGCCGCATATGCACTTGCACACAACCATAAATATATTCATGAAAACACACACACACACACACACACACACACAAACACACACACAAACACAGACACACACTAATAGGACAAATTTGAGCAATCTGATGGTCTGTCTGCTCTGGTAACGGCCAAGCAGACAAAGACAGAGTTAGACGGATAGTTGCATTTATCTTTAATGGTGACCACACACACACACACACACACACACACACACACACACACACACACACTGTAGGATTCATAAAGTATTTCTGAATTTGTGAACAAGCTACAGCCCTTGTCCTATACAGATGAACTCACGTACAGATTAATCCACTGTGGTTTTGCTTTTTTTCCACCTGGATTTGTTCTGGAAGTAATTGCAAAGCCTGTGTATAGATATATATTTTTCATCAGGTCAAGTGCAGTTAGTACAAAAGGTGCAATTATATCCGTCTCAAATCCTGAAGGCAGCGTATCTCATGACTTCTCGTTGGCTCCGACCCCAGGCTGAGAGCCACCGATCTGCACTTCAATCTGCGGGACATGCAGCAGAACGACAGGGTGTAATAGTGACACCAATCTAAGCTCTGCACTGCCATCTTCTGGATTATCACATACCGGGATAAGAAAGTGCATTTAGATCACAGAAAGCAAAAGTAACAAATAGTAAAAAGTGGGGAAAGAGCAGATTTATAGAACATTTACATCTTTGCATCAAGGTACAGCAATAGCATGTATCCACAAAGTCATGAGAAGCAACATAAACAACAGTGTTATCATGCACCATCAGTGGCTGAATGTTCACCTCTTTAGTATATATTCAAGCATGCAGTAGAGAATATTCTGCACAGACTAATACATACTAATACTGCTAATACAGCCTATGGGAAAATATTTAAAAGCATAAAAAATGTGCACAATCTCAGCGAATGCATTTGGGAAAAAGAAAAACATGAAGTTAAAGAGACGTTGAGAGAGGCTGCATCCTAATCTTATCAATCACTTTTACTGTGCAAACATTAGCAGTATTAATCAAAGGAAGGTTAACTCAGCAAGCCGATCGCTCATAGCAGCCCCTTGTGCTGGAAAGTGTGTTTACATACTACTAAAGACGGTTTTAGATGAACGTACTTGGCAACATGATTACATGTAATGGCAACAACCTAATGAGGAAACGATAATGAAAACATCTGCATATTGTTTGCACAATATGAGTCCCCTCATAATTTTAATGTTTTCCGACCAGTACCTGCACATGCAGTACAACAGCAGCTAAAGTGTAATGTTTTGTGTGGTTAGTTTTAGGCACTCGCAGGACATGGTTACGATTAGGGGAAAGACTGTGGTCTGGCAAAAAATATTGAGAAAGTAACTCAAAGCATGAGTTTAATAATTCTGGGCACTTGGGTGGAGCAGAAATAAGTTGTGAAGAGAAAACGCAATACACTGTTTAAATGAACTTCTCGCAAACGTTTAAATCAAATTAAAATTTTAATGTGTTTCTAGCCAAATATCCAAATGTAGTTTGGTGCAGAGCAGGTCGTGTCCGTTGGGTTCAATGAAAACATTTTCCTGCTGTGAAACAAAGACAATAGTATAAGAGCGGTGATAGGGAAACGCTAACACCCTCGCCCACACGACCCAGACGACCCAGCCGGGGTTGATCAGGCCTCAGCCAAATACGGTCTGCAATGGACTCTGGGAATTTGAGCTGTCTCCTCAGATCGGACCTTCGGCCGCCGGTCCCGAGCTGTCGCCAGAAGCCCCCCTCCCCTCCCCCTGCATGTTTTGGGCGCTGCTGTTGCTTCTCCACGGGTTTACAACTAATTAGCTGAAAGATGCTAACTTACTTACGTAAAGCTGAAGGTTCTTTTCCTTTCACATTGTCACGTTGTCAGTTGAAACATTGTTATTTTAAAAAAAAACTATGGCAACTTACACTAAAATCCAAATCTTTCCCTCACCTAATGTTCGCCAAAGTGCCTTTGTTGCCTAAACCTAACCACAGTCAAGACTCGTGGGATGTGAACCGCACTCTCCAATGCCAACATTTCCTTGAAAATACACTGTATATAAGTGTAATTCCTGCAGATAGATCCACATTATGGACGTACCACTTCACTGATCTTTCAGCAGGATTTCATACTCTTTCATCCAAGTTCCTCTCCAGGGTTGTATTTACAGGGACTGAGGTCAAGACCCATAAATGATTCACAACATGCTGAAAAGATTCTTTGTAGCCTTAAATTTGCCAAAAAAAAAGAAAAGCAACAGGAATGACTATAGACACAAAATAAACAGGTGGAGACAATTTGACCCCGTCGGGTCAAAATGCATTATGCACACAGAATTCTATACTTGCGTGCGTGCGTCCATCCTTGATTCAAGCTCCACTGCACCTTGTAACAATCTGTGCATGCTGTGCATCAAATTGTCCGTTCCAAGCGGTGATTGAAACAAGATGGACATCGCACCGGGAGGATGATTTGTAAAATACATGGCAACAAATTATTTACAGGGATCCGTGCCACCCAAAAAACCCATTTACAGGGAAAAAAGCTTGAGTTTTTACTGGCACGAATAAGACTTTTATGAGATGTGATGGACAGATACAGAGCTGAGATTTACGACTCTGGCGTGGGCCTGCCTGTCCACGGGGATACATTAAGGAAAAGATGGGAAGAAGAGATAAATGAGGAGGAAGAGTAAAGGGTGAAGGGGAGGAAGAGGGGAAAACTAGAACAGGCGAGAGACAAAGGAGAAAGAGAGTGCTGTGGGGGATTCCTTTCACTCACTGCTATTATCTTAATGTCAAATAAAAGAACAGTGAGGCGAGGTCACGGTGCATTCCTCTGCAGACTAGAAGCACTATCAACATCTTCAACTTGCCCTTGATCAGTTGACGCTGATGCCGCTGTTGGACCTTGCACCGAAACACATCCTACATATTACATTTCCACATTCTGCAGTTGGAAATTATTGGACCCTTGTTCTTTCTCTCTGTTACACATCTCTGCTGGATTGAACCGGGCTGTGATCACAAGGAATGTGGACATCCATCCGTTTTAAGAGGAAGTGGGAAGCACACTGGATTTTTTATAGTTGCAAGCAAACATGTCTGGAGCAGAGCTGCTGTAAAAGCAGAAATTATCTTATTGGCTTGGCTAGACATAGTTAAAAAAAATAAAATAATGCAGGTCATTTTAGAATTTTGCAACTTATTGAAAGATGAATTCTAGACAAATTAAATTTCTGCAAACCTTCCGACATGATTGATACCCTTCCATCAATGAATAAAAAAATAATAACAATATAATAGTAACTGGAAGATACAAAAGGAGAGTGAAGCAAAAACTGTAAAATAGAAGAATCAAAACAGTGAGCTCAAAGACGCCAAAACATTACATTGTTATACTGAGGAGGATATAACTTCAACACTGCATTTTTCCATCCAAAATACTGAATAGTGCAGTCTTGTTTAATGTCCTTATTACATTCATACAAGACAAAAGCTAAATAATAATTATTGAAGAATAGTTCACCTTGTTTTTAGTAATTTATGTTGTTTAGTTGCTGCTACATGCCATTTTTTTTCCATATCTTAAATTGGTTTTGATTTAATGAATCTGAATCTATATCTAAATCTGAAAAAGATGTTTTTCTATGCAGCAAAGCTGCGGTCCTTTGCCACAGTTATTTGTTTGTTTTCCACTAATGCAGCTGCTGCTTCTAGGATGGATTATTCACTGTATGATTTTTGAACCTGTGCGAAATCGAGGCTCTAGAAAGAAAAAGAAAAAGATTTGACCAATTCTCTAAAGAACAGAGCCAGAAAAGCTCAAATTATAAATCGAAAACAGACACTTTATATTTATGATGTGGTCACCATTAGACCAGAGTTCCTTCTTTGTTGGTTAAAATTTCACGCTTCAAAATACTGCTGATCTGTGGCTCCTGCCCAGTGAGATGATTCCTGCCTCTGGTGCAGCTCTGCCTAAGAGAACATTTTCTTCTAGCAAAATCTCAAGCTGTGAGTGTTAATGGGACGTGGGGGAGAGGTTTGGGATGGGGAACAGGGCCTTTTAAGGGGGGGGAGGGGCTGATTGGGGGCAGGACAGGGAACGTAGGGCTTGTAAAACTTGTCTGGGGTTGATGCGGTCTCGCTGCGTTTCACAGAGGCTGATGTTAACTACTGCAGCGAGGTGGAGGGTCCAAGTTCAGTCTGTTTATCCTGGACAGGAAGGTAGCTGGGTGCATGAGGAGAGAGAGAGAGATGACTCTGGATGATCCAGGCTCCGAGTGCAGATGGGTGGGCTTTACAGTACGTGTGAGAGTTACACCGCACATGCGCTCATGAGGCAGATGCTCATGCTACCCGACGGACAGAACGATTATTACCTTCACATCCATATGGGACCTTCGCATAGGAAGTAACTCTCCTCCTGCGCCATAAAATCCATCATTTACAATGTCGTCTGCGTTGTACATAAACACACTTTCTTCGTCGCAGCTGGATGCAAACCCGAAGCCCGGTTCTGTCCGCTGTCTGAGAAGTTCTCACAACTCTCTGACATCTTTGTATGAAGTCTTACGCTGTGCAGGATAAGTGCGGTACATACAGTTTGCCTCCTCCTACTGTAAAACAACAATCCTCACCTTGATTTATTTCCGTCTCTCACTTTCTCATGCATATCTGGGTGGCGCATTACATCAGGATTCGAACCATAAAGTTTCAATGGAGCGTGTTTCATTCAACAGCACTGTACATTCGGCCCATTAACACACCCCCGCTTCAGTGTCCCCACGCCGGATGGGCCTGTGTGGAGATTCCTGATTTCCTGTGGAGAATCAACTTTCTGATCTCACACTCGACTGAAATGTTTCACCGAGGGTTGAACGCTTTAGCGATCAGACGCTGAGTGGTGTGTCTTTATGTGTGTTTTATTAAGATAATCGTCCAGGGAGAGTTGACTTTTGCTCTTGTTTCCAGCTCAGTCCTTCTTCTGCATACTATAGATCATACCGATACTCAACCCTAGTTGGCTGCTGACCAGCTTCAGTGACAGAGGTGGACAAAAACACCAGCTCATTTCTAGCTGGGAAGCATCGATTTTGGTGGTTGACAAATGTAGCGGCTAGCAGCTTGCTAGCTTTTTAACCTTTTCAGCCTCATGAGGTCACCGTTACCGTAACTGTAAACACTTAGCCGGACATGCTAACATTTGCAGCTTTTGTTAACGCAGACAAACACATTATTTAATCAATAGTTTTGCCTTGTAATTTGGGTTTTGGATAGGGAAATAAAAAAAATAAACATCAAAACGCTTTGCAGCCTCATGCACAGCAATTTCACTGCAGAGATCCATAGCTTGACAGGCCACATGTGTAGTTCCAGGTAGAACAAAATGAATCCAGCTGAATGAAAAAGCATTAATGGTTAGGAGTGAATAGCTGTTGTATGACAGCAGTAAGAGAGAAAGGACAGTAACTGGCATTGGTATGAAAAATCAGCACATTAATCTGTAAAATACCTAAATCTTTGTACTCTTACATTGAACAGTGGCAGGTTCCTGTGTGATTCTAGTTTTTGGCAACACTGAGCTCCATTCCCTTTATGTAAGTCTCATTAAGGCTTTCGGAAAAATGACTTAATTTGTAGAACAATACCTCATCCTTCTGGTCTTATCATCACTGTAAAGGGATTCAGGGAAATTTAAGTCCCATCTCTCCTCTGTCCATGTCTGTTACAAGTAAAATGCCTCCCTTATTGTAAGTCCATAACCAGAGTTTTTGGCCTTGAACCATAGAGAACATCGGGCCCTGGCCTAACCTCTGCTGCAGGGAGACTGAGTCTCTTTCCTTTTGGCTGTTTGATCCTTTGCACAGATGGTTTTCTTCAGGAGAAGGTGCTGAGTGAGAGATGAAAAAACAGATTTATGATATCAAAAGAATACGCACCGTTCGTGTCGCACTGCCAAGAATGTCTCTAGCTAACGGGGGAATGAGCAAACCAAAAGATTCTAACTAGAGGTAAGGATAATTGTTTTTATTGAGAGACCTGAGCCATAATGGCATATAAAATGGTTTTTATGCAGTTCACGAGCTTTAAATTTTCCAAGTGCTACTCACAAGTGACAACAGTGGAGGAAAATTTGTAGTTTATTTGAAGCAAAGGATGGTAATTATATATTATAACCATTATTTATATTTCATAAATACTGAATTTAAAAAAAAAATGAATTCTTAATCTTTCATCCATGAATGTGATATTCGTGGTACTGGGTGGTCAACAGGCAAACTAAGCAGCTAACTAAAGGCCACTATGGGTTTTATCTTGAGAACCGGCCCATTCCTGAGGATCCAAACCAAACAGCACTCATGACAGCACACTACAAACTACAAGATGGGTCTTGGTTCAGACCTGGGCTTTTTTCCCCTTATGCTTGATTTATTAAGATATAATTTCCTCACATGGTGTTTTACTCATATCCCGTCACTCATCGCAATTATTTATTTCCTTTCTCTTAAACTACATCTGGACCTCATGCCTCATGCGGTGATGAGCTGACTGAGCACTTGAAGATCAAACCAGACAAGAAGTCCTTTACCTCTCGCCATTTATAAGAGTGTGAGTGTGATGTCACGGTGTCAACCTCCAGAACTCCCACAACGAAGTTGGTGTCATTAATTATGAATGATGAGTGACATTTCAACCATTCCCGCCCAAGATGCAGCCCAGACGCCAGTGCAGGCGGTGGTCACCTCCGCATCACATTACTTAATCTTATTGGCTGGACTTTCATGAGACGATTATGCTAGCATATCAGGACAACAACAAAGAGATGCCTGTCTGCTCCAGGCTATGGTAATGTTAAAACCATGTGCTTTAATTAAATTTATCTAATGTACTCCTCACTTAAAGTGTAATTATAAAAGGTCTGCCCAAAAATATGTAATATGTAAACAATGTTTTTTGTGTAAACTCCTTCCTAAGTAGCTACTTTAGCTACTAGCTAGTAGTGCTAATGTCTTAGCTAGCAAAAACTTAATGTCACTGTAGCATCAAAAGCTGTAGTATAGTTTCCAGTAGTTTTAGCAGGTCAAGCAATATATGAAATGACAGTCCTTTGCAAATGTAGAAAGGACTTTGTTTTGCATATGCAGAAATATATGTTTTTTTATGTGAGTTATTTAATGTTATTTAGTCATTTAATGGGGTCATAGCAGTACAAGCTAATGTTCTGTTGGTTCAGTTAGCTACGAAACAGCTGCACCTGGCAGTTACTGGGTGTAACTATTAAATAACGACAAACCTCTGTTTAAGAGATTATTACCTCTACATTTATCTTCATTAGTTCCACATACTGTTCTTTCTTTTTTAGGACTGACACTCCTTTAACCAATTATTCTTTCAAGTCAGTTAGCTCGCTAGCTAAGAACATAAGAACAGAGGTCAAAGGAATTGATAAAAACAAATTACCACAGGAATATATGGAGATAAATGTGTGACAATGACATTCATCCTAACAATTATTTATATTACCTTTTTTTGAGTGTGATAAGCTTATCTGGTGCCAGAGTTTCCCCAGACAAAGACTTGGTGGTAGATTCTGCCAACAGATTGTTTGTGGTTGTAACAGTCTCACAACCACAACAATCAAGAGCTTTTAGCTTTAATTGGAGATCCTCAGCTGCCAGCAGACTATTGATGCAGTGTGTAACTCCCAGATGTAAATGGGTGTAACCACGTGTGAAGTGGGGTGTTACTGAGAAAGAGCATGTGCCTGAGACACATTACAGTCACCTTTCCCCGGATATGTGGATCCTGTCAGTATGTCTTAAAGTCGCCCTGAGGGGGCAACTCAGTATTTATTTCACAGAGAGCAGGAAAGCTGTAAATCTCATCTAATGAAGTAATCGCTAAACCTTTGTCATCAATCAGAAAAAATGTATAAAACTCTGGCACACCTGCCTTATTATGATGATTTTTGTGGGGGAGGTTAGCACATGCCAAACTATCCCTTTAACGTTTAAATATTGTATCTCTTTCACCTTTCCGACAAATTAAGCATCAGATTCCTGTCGTCAAAATGAGTAAATCTTTCACGATCCTTTCCAAACCCCGTGGACTGAGACGACCACAGGTCTGGCTCCAACTCAAGGCTCCATGGTCCTTGATGTTTTGCTTTCCTAAAGCGGTGGAGATGTCTTGATGAGGATTTCCGCTGAAAGAGCTGTTGAATTTCTCCCCTGTGAGTTGGGCGGCGTCCCCCCTGGGGGCGACCTCCCACACTGAACAATGTTGACACGTTATGAGATATTTCCTTTGATTCCCTCACTTTCCCTTAAACTGTGTCTGTGTGTCTCACATGCCAATATGCGCCCACTTACCCCCTCACCCTCCATTCATCTATTCGACATATTGAACTTTTATTCTCTTTTGACCACTTCCTTTTCATTGACGTCCCTTCAATTACCTTTTCAATCTCCTCTGCCTTTTCAACTCCCTCAGAAACCTGGAATTCTTTGGCTTACTGCTCCCTTAAAATGTGCAATTACCATTGTTTTCATTTTTAAATATCGACTCATTTTGGTCAGGATACAATTATAATTAGGATATCCTTTGGCACTTGCCAGTAATAAGTCAAATTTGATGATTTCCCCTTCACGTTTCAAACAGAGCTGGAAGGCTTTTTCCGAGCCCAGAGTTTATGTCAGTGGATGTTTGGCATCGCAGCCATGGTGATGGATTTGAGGCCCTTCTCAAAAACAACATGGCTTACCTTTAATCGTGGCAGTCCACTTTACACATTAGCACAATCAATTTAATTGGGGAAATAGCTGAACGAGAGGTGACATCAAAGACGCAGGCGAACAGCCCGACGCATGCAATCACCCAGCATCCATTGCTGCCCCTGGACAGGGCTGTGCGTCACGGTGGCTGCAGTGGAAAATGTGAATCGTTCACAATGCCTTGTAATGTAGAGAGAGGTCTTTGAGGCCTGCCAGACTGCATCACTGTGCCCATTTGTCTTGGTGGTGTTTTTCATGTTACTTTGGGGGTCATGGAGCTCCAGCATGTGACTCCACATCAGGAGCAGAGATGTTTATCCACATCCATGTGGTTGGACACAGTATGAAACAATCTGCAGCTTTTATGGTTTTACCAGCCAGATTCTCTTGTGTCACATTCTCCTTTCTTACATCCAGGTTAGGACAAGGTCAGACCAGACCCCAGGTTTGAGTCCCAATTACTGTATAATGCCGTTCTTTGTAAATCTATACAATACACACACTGCCATGTAACACGCGTCTATGGGTCACACCTTGTTCGTGCCCTCTGCCTGTAACCCCTTTTGAGAGGTACTGGAGCTTTTTATGTTTTGCAGAAAGCAGAGTTGATCTGGAGTAAGAAATGATTGGTGAGGTAAACCAAGCAGTATTCATTGTTTTGGGCAGCAGGACAAGCTGTAAGCACACAGTTACACAGCTGATGTGTCTAAAATGTGAGCCACTCTTCTTGTCCCTCTGTTTTGTTCTCCACCAACTTCACAGAAATATATCTGGTGCTTTAGCTGCTAATTCTACACTATCTTCGTCAGCTGCTAGCTAATGTTGTGACAGCACAGCCGACAGTTGGTTTATTGGAGCTAAAAAAAAAAACAACAGCCTACTACCGTTGGAAACGAGCTGCTGAGAGTGAACCAAACCAATAAAGCTGCAGGCTGTAAAACAAATAGCTGAGAGATGCTAAAACACTCTGTAGAACTGCTGGTTCATTTCTATAAGTGAGTCCTTCAACATTATAATAAATCATGTGACCCATTGTAAACATAAAAAATATTGATTAACACAGCTTTAATTAGTAGCAAATTTTATTGCTAAGTAGTGACAGATAAATACAGATGAATAATGTCACAGTGTCTGAAGCAGGCGACTAATCAAAGGTAGCCAGAGCGCTGTTTTATTATGTTCATTGAAATTTGGAGAAATTGTCCAAACAAACTGTGATAAAAATTACTTTAAAAAACCGTAACGACTCCACACCTGCCATGAAGAAGAAGCATCTCTGATAAGTTTTTCACTAATATAACAACAAAAGTCTCTTTTCTTAAAATCATGCTTTTCGTTGCAACCCGTTATTGACTCAACACAACACTTGGCACCGTTAACAATGGCTCGACTCCAGCATGTTCATCTGTGGTGAAGGACCGGTTAGCGCTCGATGAAATGTTCCCCGGTGTGTGCAGTCACGCACCTACAAGGCTGTAACAACACAATGCAACTGCAAACAATCACATTTGCATGTTCTGTATGCTAAGTCCGACGGTGAAAAGGGCGATCCACACCCTCCGATCCAAACAATTTACATATATTAAACATGATTCAGGCCTTACACACTGAGTGCTGGCTTTAAAGTATGTAGATTGCACAGATCCAAATGTGAGGAAGGTCTTTTCTCACACACACAATATGTAGTAGTGTGATTTAAATTCTTTTAACTTTTTGCATATTCCACAACTCATCCTGCAACCTGTAACCTCCCACCCCCCCCACGTCGGACTTGAGGACAACAGGGCGACAGTGATGTCAGCAGAAAATCTGTCCCCACCCTGTCTTACACTCATCAGTCATCACCACGTGCAGCGACCTTAGCAGAGGCTGTAGAGGTCACGACCACGCTGTCCATCTCTGTTACCACGTTCATGCATAAACACAGGCCAGTGTATGGGTGTGCAGGTCCGTCAGGGCGATTACACGCACACGGAACAACACACACATACACACATGCGCACACGCACAGCCTCGTGCCGACTCCTCTGGCATAATTAGAAACATTTGGGATCATTTGCAAAAGGAACACGAGCTCTGATGGGATCCAGATGCACTACTAGGTTTCACCGAAATACAGGAACCCTTATTTACGAGGGGCCATTACTGGCTCCTCACCCAGGGAGGTGTGTGTGTGTGTGTGTGTGTGTGTGTGTGTGTGACTGTACTTGTACGTACTTCTTGTTTTGTCCAGATACTAAATGAATGTTTGGATGTGTGGATCATCCATATTCAGGTCTCTGACTCAGACGCGGTTTAATGGCATTTGTTTTTTTGAGAAAATGACAGGAAATTAAAAGAGAAAGAAGTTACCATACAGAAAAAACCTTTTAATGATATAAAAATGGCATTCACAATTTTTGCTATGTCATGTATTTCTACATACAAGTGAAGTGCTTATTTAGTAAACAAGTGCATTCTGGGTGGTATTCTGCATATCTGTAATGTTCCTGTGTCCTTGCAAAACTCTTTCTTCCTCTTTTATTGTCATCCGAATTTCTTTAGTTTTGCTTTCCTGTGGAGGAAAAACATGAAATGCTGTTAATTGTGGAATTAGACCCAACACTAACTAACTGTTGCTGATTGCAGAACAGAGAGGACCAGTGTTGTTACTTGCAGCGTTATGCTGCCACCTTGTGGTTAACATAGGAAGAGTCATTAGAAGTCATTGAAGGTTGTTGCTGCCTTGATGTGGTTAAATTGAATTGAGAAAATGGTTATGTTGTGGTTCAGATGTGGTTGGGATCAGGTGAGCTTCTGGTGTGGACTGGATTTCTTTCTCTGCTCATAAATGTGGAAGGATCCCGTTCATTCATTCATTGATACTGTTTTAATGTAACTGAACACACCAAGAGCCAGTGTGACAGATTTTCCTATTTTCATCAGCGAAACACAGAAGTCCTCAGTAAAGCAGGTGCTGTTGCTGCTGTGCTGTTTTGTCTCTATGAAAACTGTGATCTGGTTTGGGTGTAGCAGCACAGGTCTTCCTGACACAGTAAATATTTTAAAATAAAACGCTGTTAAATCTTTCTGCAGTTGTGTGGGAATTGCAAGACGTTGTGTCATTTTTTTCATACTGCAAATACTGGGCTCCGGCTAGTGATATTACATCAGACCCCTCCCATGTTTTATCTGGAGAGTATCAGCTTTCGACATCAAACAGAAGAAGAAGTCCTGCAGGCTAGACTGAACACAGTACAGGACTCTTTTGTTCCCCAGTCTGTCAAACTGTTAAACCAGAGTTTGGTGTGTTGACAGGACAGGAGTCAGATTACACACCCAGCTAATGTGCCTTTTTTTTCTCTTTTAAGATCTGTGAAGGCTGAACAGGAAGTACTGATTATGAAGGCAAGTGATAAAACTAATAGCATTGATGCTGCTTAGTTGCAGGATAATGTCTGATGTAATGTAGTGTCTGGTTGCCTGACTACATGCTGTGTTTTGTTATGTATGTGCTGTAAGACATCGTAACGAGGTGAAGTCAAATCAGATCAAAGGTTTGTTTTCTACATGAAATGAACGAAATCAAAGAAAATGATTAAAGAAAAAACCACCTCATATCCAGAATTGTCATTATATTTTCTTGTTATCCAGCCACTCACCTTTTTATCCAGCTAGTCTCTTCACAAACCTTCAGGGTTTCACAAACTACTACCACATTCACCCTCAGTGCGTTCCTGGTCCATGTTGGTTTCTTCAGTCTGCCTGTAAAACCAAAAGGACAAAACGTGTGAATGTGTGTGTGTGTGTGTGTGTGTGTGTGTGTGTGTGTGTGTGTCCCTGTCTAGTTTGTTAGTGAGAGCGAAGCACTAACACAGGACAGAATCTGATTTCCATTTGTTTCTGATAATGTTATGTATCCTCTCATAATCTTATTAGTAATATTTAATATTAATATTTTGTTGTGTACCACGTCTTGCTGTGTCGCCCTGAGTCGCATCATGTCAGGTCTCAGCATGTTGAGTAAGATTTATCCCTCTGTTTTACTGCACAGCATTAACTAGACGTCCCAGTGTCTTTGTGACAAAGACAAAAAAGGTGAAAATAGGATCAGACGTGACAACACACACACGCAGTATACAGACCCATCACAACATGTCCTGTCAAATCACATCACATCATGTCACATGGTGGAACATCACTGACCTTTCTGCAGGGTTTGCATCGATTGATTAGATCAGCTTAATGCTCCTGCGCTCTGATCGGAACAGCCTCATCGGCCGCTTCTCCGTCGGTCCAACATCACTCATGTGCCAGTGAGCTGATCGATGGAAGGCAGGATCCCTACAGAAAAACACACGGACAGATGAGTAGAGTAGAGAATGTGTGTATGTGTGTGTGTGTGTGTGTGTGTGTGTGTCTGTGTCTTTACCGGGGGCAGGCCGATAGAGAGTCAGTCGAACCTCAGGTGGTGAAGTCTTGAACAGCCTCAGCACCTTCTGCAGAGATAAGAAATAACTGTTAACAGAGCTTTAGATTATAATGAAGCTGCTGTTTGTACTGGGTATTTAATATCTTTAAAATGCATGATTTTCATGCTCAGGAAATTACAAACATTTAGTAGAAATTGTGTATTTCCATCCATATTTATGTAGAATATGGTCAGAATATTGGATCAGTTCGGGATAAAGAACTGGTGCACTGATTCCTGCTATATGAACGAGTATTTATATTCAAGTGTCATAAAGGTGCCAGATACAGATTATCTTCATGTTAACTTCAGCGGCCGGAAGAAATCAAATTCGAAAGCAAGCCAACACATTGAACTGCGTACGTATCAAACACAAGACGTCACATACTGAGCTCTCATACGCTGATGAGCTACGTCAAATGTCTTCAGTGTAAACATAAACCGTAATCTACATTCATCTGAGTCATACAATAATACTACAAGGCAACTTTAAACAACTCTGCATCCCTTGCCCATGGAAAATTATTAATAATAAAAATTATTTATAATACCAATAAAAGATTGGTTTAGTAAATCTATTATCAGTCATGTTAATTAATCTGTTCGTACTATTTTCAGCCTTTTGCCTGCACAGTGACCAGACAGCAACCGAGCAACAATGCGTAGCTCTATTTTGCCCTTTACAACTCTAGAGCAACTCCAGCTCCTTGCAGCGTAATCACATTATTACAGTATGCATTGTAACCAAGACCTTTACGAGGCTTAACCTGATTTAGAACAGCAGAGTCCGACAGGATACTTATTCCAGTTCCAAAGGTAAGATGATTTTCTAAGGTGAAAACCTGACGTGAACTGTTTGAAATCGGCACATACCGGATAGGACAGCTCCTTGACTGACTGGCCGTTCACGGCCAACAGGACGTCTCCCTCCTGGATCCTGCCGCTCTGCTGAGCCGGCTGGCCCGGGAAAAGCTGCTTTATCCGGACCAGGCTGCCAAAGTCCCGAGTGGGTGGATCTAGCTCGCACATCAGGAAGCTGAAGCCTAGCCCATTGGCGTTCTTGGTCAGGGTCACCTCCTGGATGTTGTCTGACGGTTTGGTAGTGATGAAGTGTACATGGAGATAAAGGGGTGGATGGAGGGAGGGAGTGGAAGGGAGGGAAAAGGAAAGATAAATCTGATTATGTGAGGTTTAAACTTAAATATAAAAACGAATAAACTGCAAAAAAAACAGAAAATGTACTGTTCAGTCATCCAGCTTGAGAAATGTCTTATTAAATGAATGCAGAATTGGCATTCGGTGTATAGTCTTGGACCTTGTTACTCCACACAAGGATGCAACAAGGTCAACACAACAGGGGATTGAGGGAGTGACGATAATAACTTTCCCAATGGGAAAGTTAGACTCTTCCCCGTCTTAGCTTCGTCGAGCTTCCCTTAAAACCCATAAAGCTGCAGCGTGTTGTTTTGTGTGAGGACTAAACAAAGCGAATATCATGTTAATCAGTGAGATTTAGAGATGCCGGACCCCGTATTGGAAGCAACCACACAAGCGAGGTGCAGTTTGGGGTTTCAGTATTTTTGTCCCCAGAGAAAAAGATGTTGTCATCATAGGGACATCATGAAATCAAGGTTTGTTTTTTCAAGAGTAAATGAAAAATATTCGCTCGTCAAAGTAAAGCCAATTGTCACTCGCATGTCCTCTTCAGCCTCCCGAAGAGGACATGCGAGGATGAACTGAAAAAGAACAGTAGAATCAGTTTAATGTCATTGTGCTGAATAGAAAATTATCCAGTTCAACTGTTCAATAAAAAAATACACACAGTGCGTTATGGTACAGAAAAATGAGCGACAATACGGGTCTGTGCAGAATTAGGCAGGAGGGACATTTTGAAAATCTAGATGTCAACAGATACGGAGTACTTCTGCCTCACGTATCTTGTGTTAATGGTTGATGATGTTAAAGATGTCAACCTCTACGCAGGAGGAAATCGACTCCGTATCACGTTCGAACTCTTGATCCACTGTGTGATTTTCAGCGGAAAGGACAGGGGGAGAGATGTGGGATGACAGATATAGAAAGAAGGGCCGAAGGATAAGGAAGGCCAGGGGGATAAGAAGAGGAAGGGCGGGGTCAGTAAAGGGAGATCAGGATGAAAGAGGAGGGAAGTGTGTGAGAGTTCACCTTGAAGCAGTCGAGACTAGCCTGACTGCCTGGTCGGCTCTTAAAGACCAAACAGCTTAGAGTTGACAGGTTCTCTCACGAACGAACGTTCTCCCCCAGTATAGTGTGACGTGAAGTTTCCCAGAAAGAGATAATGGGCTTTCTTTTTGTGTTTTGTGCACTTAAGTTAAAACCCAGTGGTCTAGCTGAGGTGTCCTACCATCAGTGACAAAGCTGTATTCCCTGGCCCGCTCACTGTTGGCGTTTGGAGGGGTGCTGACGGACGAGCAGCTGTTTTGTCTCGGCTGGCTGCTGGCTGGACCGGGGCTCTGACTGATCACGCCGCCTCTGTTGTCTGCACCGAGAGAAACCCGACGCACGTTCATCAGCTCCCTCTCCACAACCAAGCATACCACCTAGAGGAGAGGAGAGGAGAGGAGAGGAGAGGAGAGGAGAGGAGAGGAGAGGAGAGGAGGGGGGGAGACGAGGATGTGATTGGGAGGAGGCAGGAAACAGTCTGAGCAGGAAGTTACGGTTAATTAAACATTATCATCGCCTGAAATAAGTAATCATGGGTTTCTAATGGTCCTCTCACTTTACCTCTCCGGTTTTACTCAGACAGTCCACAGCCTGCTGATAGGTGAAGCCCTGGAAGCTGAACCCATCCACCTCCAACACTCTGTCACCTGCAACAGAAAAAGATGGGGACAAATAGACAAACAAAAAGATTCATTACGCTTTAACGATTTAATGTGTATTTATCTGAATGCTTAGATTCCTGCTTCGCTCTTATCGTTCATTCTGCTTTGAAAGCGTCGGGTAAACGCCAACACACCAAATTTCCCATCATAAGTGAGTGTTAAAAAAAGCTGTCTACAAATCAAACACACCATTACCGTACCAGATTTATTTCCACAAGGACACACGCAGGCTGATATTGATATTGGAGCTGTAATACCTGTATGTACACGTCCGTCTCTCTCAGCAGCTCCTCCGGGGACGAGGCTCTTGATGTAGATTCCTCCATTAGGAAGGTTAGTGTTGACGCCACCCTGAACAATCAATGACGGAGGCTTTTAGTTCAACTTTCATCAGTGATATACTCATGGTAGGGAGGAAAAACACGGTGTTTAATGCAGTGTACTTTTACTCAAGTACTTTTTTTTTTTTTTTGAGGTACTTTACTTTTTCCCGCTATTTTAAACTTCTACTGCAGGGAATTATTGCACTTCTCACTGAGTTGCATCTCTCTGACATCAATATTTACTGGTTATTTTGCAGGTCAGGTGACACTTTACACACAGAATCCGATGCACTGTTACAGATCAAACTGCCCAAAGATGTATGAGGTTGTCAAAGTCAGCTATTTTTGAATAAGGCCACACGTGATAAATGGTTTATGAGCTGAAATGGCTTTATAGATATTAAATCATTCAGTAGGGCTCCATCCAAACACAGGTTGCGCTACAGCTCATAACGCAATGGTGATCAGTGGAGTAATACATACCTCTCTCTCCCTCTCTCTCTCTCTCTCGCTCTCTCTCGCTCTCTAATCTTGTCATACCACGGATCTTAATCAGATTGAGAGGGGCAGACTTTGTGACCCACTGCTGAAGAGGAGTTGCTCTTCTAATTGCGATTTTCAATTTTGCAGGCTTGGATGCCTAACCGATAATTTTGTGAACAGAAAACATAATTTGTTCCGCTTCCCTCATTGTCATATTATCTTCAAGATGAAAAGACGTCTGAAACCCATAGAGGCTTTCACCATAAAGTCAAGCTTCCAGTATAAGTTTGATTTGTGTAGGTTAGCAGCTTTATGGCACATAAGGAGTTCCTACCTGCCCAGATACTGTTAAATGCAGTGACATCAGTGGGGGACAATAATGTCTGAGCAATGGCAGATTTCTTCATTCTACCTTTGACAACATTAACAATAAGTGTAGTTTGTTTCAGTAATCAAATATCAAGCCAAGAAGGGAGATTTTACAATGAATACAACTGGTGCACTATCACTTATCAGTCAATGCGATTACAAATATTTCATAAACTCACAGTGATGCTGATGCCCAGACTTCCTGCGACCTTGCTGAGCTCCACAGTGATCTCCTCCAGCTTCACACAGTTTACAGGGGGAGACAGAGAGCAGCTGTCCTGAAACCAGCACAGACAGAAACAGATAGTTCAGGCCTGAACAGAAAAAATAATTTAAAAAAGGAAGCTTGTAACCTTGTTATATTTGACAGGCCACCGCCACTGAATAAAACACAGGAGTTATTGGAGATACAGTAGGTTCTTTGTATTGTTAACATTAATACTGACCTCTGAGTTTTAATCCTGGGTTTAAAAAAAACCCCCAAAAAACACCTGAACCACCACCATGATTCTACCTGGGCGCTGAGGCCTCGGACTTCACAGGGGACGTTCAGCCTGTTGCCGGTCTTCGGCGTCATCAGGACTGAAACCATCTCATCAAGGTTGTCCTCCCCTGATTGGGCATATGTCATCAGCGTGGCCTGGGATTCGTAATTCCTCAGCACAGGGGAGCGCACACTGTTGGGACTGAGGGAGACTGGAGGCAGAAATAACAACGTTAATGTTATACCTCAAAAATAGTAGGAAAGTAGGAAATCTTTAAAGTGTTCATACGCTGTAAGAGTAACCAACTATTCTTCCTCTTTTGTTGTCTGACGTGCGTTAAATGAACAGTTTTGCTGTGAGTTAGATGAGAAGACTTATACCGCTGCCACCAGCCAGTTAGCTTAGCTTAGCACAAATTAGCTAGCTGTTTCCCCTTGTTTTCAGTCTTTGTGCTAAGCTCAGCTATGTTTGTTGTCGCTTCAAGCTTTAGCGTATGGATACCAGAGTGGTATTGAGCTAATTCTTTCCCAGAATTTATTTGAGAATTGATCTGAGTCTAAAAGACCCGAAGAGAGTTTGCTGTATAGAGTTTTATTCATTTTTTAAAGGAAGGAGTAGACATGCTACAGAAAACTAGCCTTCTGACACCTTTAGCTCTCCATCAGTCATGTGACCCGCAGTTCGCAGGTGACACTGGTCCAACGGGAATTTAGCGTTTAGTTGCCGCTGGAGTCAAGCTTCACCAGAAGCCCCTGTTTCCAGCTTTAATGATACTGTAAGCTAAAATAAGCTAAGCTAAGCTAACAGGCTGTAGCTTCGTATCACCATATAGACAATTTATGTTAATACTGTTAAACATTTGTATTTTTATGATGGAATTGTCTGCACCCTTGAGGGTAAAATGAGTTCATAAAAGCAGACTTTTTGCAGGAGGACAAAAAAGGCGAGAAAAAAACAATGTAAAAGCGCAATGAAATACATTATTGACATATTAATGTATAAGACAATGAACAGCTAAACAGTACAACTAGGAACACATGCTAAAAGAACAAAAAAGACACTGTTCACCGCTCAGAAGAGGAATGAATGCAGATCTAATTTTTACATTTTATTCATTCAGAGCAGGTGCATCAGTAGAATGAGCTAATTACTAAATCACCCATTACTCATGCAAACAAAGAAGGGTAAAGGTCACAGCCACACTATCCTCACACGCATACAGTAACCACACGCACATACACAGAGAGAGAGAGAGAGCACCTTTTGGCTGTGAGATAATGAGCTGCACCTCCTCTGGGCTGCTCTGCATGACCTCTGTTGCCTCGCTAAAAGTGACGCCCTCCAGGCTGATGTGGTTCAGAGAGATCAGACGACCACCTGAGGGCAAAGGTCATAGTCAAATGATGCTGGTGTCCAGTAACAGTGGGGAAGCGAAGACCCCCACCACCACTTCTGAACCCGCGTGTGACCCCGATGGCCTGTGATTGAGTCCCATAGACACCTCCCTGCACCCTCTCTGTCCTCATTTGCGCTCTCCCACTACACGGCTTCTGCATCCACTGTCTTAAAACAGCAGGAGGTGTTGGATGAATTCAAAATGAACCCCTCTTCACGGTATAAGTTTGGAGTTTGCTCCAAAATTAGGTAAAAGTGACACCTACACTTGCAGAATAATTGAAAGCACTGAAGTAGAACAAATTAGAGCTGTTTTTAGAAAGCAAGAAAAACTTTATTTATATTAATATGTGATGAAGACAAAGCGAAAAGCAAAGTTCTGCAGACGGTGAAAAGTGGAACTTCAGTGCACACAGTGTTGTGGCGGACAAAGCGCAAATGATCCACGTGATTATCTACCTGGTTTGATGCGTCCGTCCTTATCAGCTGGTCCACCAGGCACAATCGAAGCAACAAAGATGCCCAAATCATAACGGCCCACAGTGTCCTCTCCCACTATCACTATACCTGGGTGGGCACAAAACCCTTCAGTCATCACTTTTCTATAATATCATGATTTAGTAAAAAATCATGTGATAAAGTGTGATCAGCTTACCGAGGCCAAACTTTGGGTCTTTCTTTAAGGAAACACATAAGACTTCTCTCTCTGACGATGACCCCGTTTTAGTTGGGGTTTCTGTGAGATACATATTGAAAGAAAACATCAACATTAACTCACACTGTAGACATGTGACAGTCAACTGGGGCAATCCCCTAAAGCATGAGGCACCACCAACAGTTTTGTTTATGATGGAGCAAAGAATAATAGGCAACCAAATTAAATGCTTTTGGGAGGGAAGCTTGAGTGTTTTCCCTCACTAGATAATAGCGTCTGCCAAATGAATACATGCCATGTAATGTGATGCTTACTAGAGTACTTATGGTACACTATCTGGCATGCGCGGGTTATCGGTTAAGGAAGGTGAGCAGTACTCTGGGTTATACTAGACCTCGAGCTGCTGGAGAACCAGACGGGGCTTCAGATCCGCTCCTCTGAGAGAACGCTGGGGAACGCATACCAGTGCTGCTGCGCTGACTGCTGGAGCAGGTGCTGCAGAAGACACAGTGAGAAAACTATCTTCAGTGAATTTGTTGTATCTTTCGGAAAGTCTGGAACAAATTGTTTCTCTATGAATAAATAAAGTTGTTCATGTTGCCAACAGCATCAAAGTGAAACAACTTCAAATGTAAGACGTTCTTGTTTTTCTTTGTTGTAGTTTGTGGTTGTGGAAACCGCCGGATGAACTGTGTACCTCTGCTCGTTGAGGCTCTGGCGCTGCTGTTTGACGCGAGCCTCGATCCTGGCTGCGATGTCGTCACACAGTTTGGTTAGGGACTCATCCTGAGGCGTGTTCAGACCGCTGTCATCCTGTGGTGTCTCCGAGCACGAGAAGGACTTGCGCCGGCTGCTCTGAGCACGACACACAGCTGCGTACTGCACGATGTTCGACACTGGAAAAAAAAGCAAAAGCAGAGAAATATTTAGTCTTCAGTAACTGGATGTCGGTTTTGCCTTTTCGTGAATGTCCTCTCCTTGTTGAGGAGTGACTGACCTGAGACCAGGCTCTGGCTGAGCTGGCGAGAGTTCATCTCATTGTTGAACTTGTGCTGGGCTGAACACAGGTTACACAGGTATTTGGCTATCTTCGACCTTTCTGTGATGAAGGTGTACTTCTTCTTGCTGCCACGGCTCTCGACTACAAATTTACGCCTCTGCAGGAAAAGGGAAGAAAAAGTTCCACGTTTTTTATTTTGGATCCGATTTTATTTTGCAACTAATTTGAGTTTCATACACAAACGGATTGAAATGACAATTTCTTCATTCCACTCACGTTAGAGGAGATGGTTGCCGTCTCCCTCCAGTAGAAAGTCTGACTGGTGGATCTGCAGCCATCTTTAATCTCAAAGACGATGAGTCCTTTGGCACAAACCCCGAGGATAATCTCTCCCTCTGAAGGCTTTTTCTCACGCATCACACGGTGGAACAACACGCCGTATTCAGGCAACTGCTGACACCCCTAACAATAGAAACAGAAAGTGGCAACAGTGCTTCATATGATACTAATTGTAGTGATGGTAATAAGTACAGCCTGTTCAACATCATTAGATGAAATTTCGCTTCTTTGCCACCTTGAGGAACTCGAGCTCTGATTCGTCACTGAGCATCTGAGCGTTGTTGGTATGAAGTCGTAGCAGCTCCTCCTGAACGTAAGGCAAGGCACGTTTCTCCATCACACTTTTGGAGACATACTGGTCAGGGCGGTAGTAGTTCCTACCATACACCTAAACACAACAGATCAAAACGATTTATTTATATAATCCAATGAATATATTCATACAGATTAGCAGGATATGATTTTAAAATTGCATTTTAATGATGGAGAATTGTAAAATGCATATAGATAGGGCAACAGAAGAGTTATCATCTGTTTTTTCCCTCAAAAGGCAACCGGGCTTATGGGAAATGTAGTCTTAAAGATACAGTGGTATTAGGTGAACACTTGTCATGCTATGACAACTGAAGAGACAATTATAATCTGACAACCTTTAGATTGTTTCTGTCTTTAAAGGTGCAATCCACCTGTGAAAACAGTCGTATAATGTCTTCTGTGTGTAAGGAAATGATCCCTGATGATGTCACAGTGATGTCAACAGGGTTATCTCAGTCTGGGCTTGGGGACAAGAAATGTATAATTAACTAACTTCACTGGAAACTAAGAGTATGGAGTTTCAAATATTCGGACATTCCCATGGCAAAGACGGAAGATGCTATTTATGGGAAATACAGGATTCAGTGCGTCTGGACCTGGACCTCTAAATGTCAGGATTTCTCAGACTCTGCTGCTTCATCATCCACATTGTGAATCACCCAGCTAATGGAAGTGCAATACTACGTTGCTGGACAGTTCTTGAGGAGACAGTTTTGAAAATGGCTTTAGTGTGCGCGACCTCAGGCATGCAGTCTCCATACTCCGTCTGCAGGGCCAGAGCCCCCAGGTACAAAGCTGTCTCCTCGTGGCAGGACAGCCTGTCCTCCAAAAGGTCTCTCCTGAGCTGCAGGTAATACTGGTGGCGGGTCTGTCTCTGCCTGATGGAGAAGACAGCACACATTTCAACGATTCTAGACGGCTTTACAAGACACGTTTTGTAACTGCTTGTTTTTGATAATGACATGAGAAAGAAAGAAAGATACTCACAGAAGAAGTGAAATGTCGTTGACAAAGAATTTGACCCTGAAGAAAAGAACAAAGGTGGCTGTAGGCACTTTCTTCCAGCTATCTGGAGCAACTTTGGAAATCTTGGTGTCATTGTCCACGAAGAAAAACTCATTATCTGACCGGAGAAGAGAAACATCCGAGTCAGTCAGATACATCCATTCAGTCATTCACTCACTGACTCATCTGTCTTAAATCTGTCTGCTTCTTTACCATCAATATAAGCAAGGCCAAAGTAGAAATGTTCCATCAGGTTGGAGTGAGCCACAATCATGTCAAAGACGTCTCCTCCTCTGGATTTCACTTCACACTTGACCAGGATCCTTTGACTGTTTGGCATCACCACACTCAACTCTCTCTGGGTGGTTGGAGATTTCCCTTTCTTTGACTGCCAAAAACAACAACAACAACAACAACAACACATTTAAAGAAAGAATTTGTGGTTCATTGTTTTTGGTAGTCAGTAAAAAACCCTACCCTTGGTGGTAAGGTTTGGAAGGTGATGCATAAAATGGAAAATGCTGCTGTTTCAGATTAATAAGCATAAGGTACGACATTTAAAAACTAGGTTCTCAAGTACTCGAGGAGGTTGTACAAAAAGATGAATCACAAACACTCTCCTTGACTGAAAGGTCAAGGTGAACCCTTCCCATATCTGAATGGACAAACACACCATTTGCTTGGCTGTTGTTTTGCTAAGTATGAAAGAAAATTCGTTTCTAAAGAAATTCATGTCACGCAGTTGAGGAGTCATGCTGTATTCTATATTTACAAAGACTGATTTAAATTGGTGAAGGGGAGATTCAAGAAGTGAGTCACATCATCTAAACCACTCCTCATATTTCCCTGGTCAGTCCAACTTCCCACTGACCGTCTCAGAGAGAGAGAGAGAGAACAGTCGCAGTGGATGTCCTCCACACACATCAAAAAAAGTCACTTTAAATTAATATAAACCTCTCCAAAAATTCACAATGACAGAAATTAGTCTGTTTTTTTTGTTTTGTTTTGTTTCTTCTCAAGAACTCACCACGATGGATCCAGGCAGCTCTAAGACAACTAGCGGCTCATCTAACATTCTGATAAACTCCGGGCCCACGTCCTGTGACAGAATGGAAATGGGAAAGAGAAAAAGTGAATATGCTGCCAAACCAGTCTTGGTCACATAATCAGGTTTGTATCTGTTGTTTAAAATGCTGCAACTCAACGAGATGTGAAGAATTAGCCAGAAGAATTGCAGACAAAATGCACAACGTTACCTTATTTCCTTTACCCTTTATGTAATTTCATATAAGCGTCAATGTCAGCATATTAAATTAAATTACGCACCTTGGCTTTCTTGTCATTCAGACTCATTGTGGACTCAAACTGCGCGAGGGATCTGAAGTTGGCGTTACGATTACCATCCATGTATGGACTACAAGGGCTGCGGTTCAGCTGCTGCCAGCTGCCGTAACTCTCTCTGTGTCGACCTCCCGAGGGAATCCTGGGAAAAAAATTTAGTTTTCCATTTTCAGTCTGATGGGAGTCGAGATCTGTCACTCATGAAAAGATGGCTTGCAACCAGACAATATATCTTTTAATTGCATTCGCTTTGTCCTTTGGGTGGTGGTTGTCTTCCCAGCACAGTTTCTGTCTCTTTTTCCACACTGTTTTTAGCATTTAATCAACTACTCAACTGTGACATAAACAACATATGATTTTAGAGCATTTTATTCGTAGCTACTTTGATTCAAGCGTGCAAAATGGGTTTATGCCAATGTATGAGGCGCTAAAACATGTCTGTTACGAGGTGTGTAAAATATATTTGGACACAGACTTCATACCCTGTGGGATCGGAGGGATAACACGCTCCTGAGAATGTTCTAGAAATCTTCTTCTTCAGCGCCCATGATGAGTAACTGAAGGAGCCCCCTGGAAAACAAATTGGTATGTAAAACTTATATCCACATTATAATATTACACCTACCTACTCTCTTCCTTGCTGATAGTTAGATGAGAACATTGATGCCATTGGTTAGCTTAGCTTAACTTAGCTTAGCTTAGCTTAGCTTAGCTTAGCTTAGCGTAGAAAAAATAAAAGCTAGAAGCAAGAGTGGGCGACTGGTACTGGTGCTGGTAGTTGGATTTTGTTTTCTATGGACAGAGTCGGGCTAGCTGTTACCCCATGCTTTCAGTCTCTATGTTAAGCTAAAGCTAACTGACCGCTGGCAGTTGCTTCAAATTTACCATACAGACATGAGAGTGCTATATGAAGCTACAGCCAGCAGCCAGTTAGCCTAGCTTAGCACAAGACTGGAAATGGGGCTATTCTTGGCCTGTCCAAAGGTGAGAAATCTGCCCACCAGCACCTTGAAAGCTAAAGCTCATTACTCTACACAATATATCTCTTTTATATCATTTTTTAAGTATAATAAAAACATGTTTAGGGGATTAGTGCCAGACTTTTTGAAAAACTATATACGGTATAACATGTTATTGATCGAACAGAGAGTGGTATTCATCTCATCGTCTAACTCTCAGCAAGAAAGCGAGTAAGTGTGTTTCTTAAAATGTGAAACTAAGGCCTCAAATCTGACAGAAGGGATCAGTATCTTACTGTGTAATCTGTCCCTGACCATTTGACTGCGGTCTGTTAGCTGGGATCCATTTTCAGCCAGGGACACATGATCAACCTGCAAAGATATCAGCTCAAGCAGCAAGCAGAGAATAGGTGCTAACTAAATTAACTAAATTAAAACTACTCAAAACCAAACATGACCTTAGCTTAAACCAAACCAAATCAATCAACCGCCGCCCACTTGGCGCAAACTCACCGAGTTTCTGTAAACATCTTCAACCAGCTGTCGAATGAGGCGTTCAGCAGGAGGCAGCATCGCGGCCTTGTGGTGAAGCTCACAGATCTCCAGCACCGTCAGGAGGTTGGTCCTCCTCACCACCATGTCCTCACACATACTCAACAGCAAACCATCCAGCTCTGCACTCAGCTGGACCGGCTGCATGGACACAAGTGACAGGACAACAGATGATGCACTGAAGTACAAAGAATATGCAAGAGTGAGTTTGAGCAAGAGGTAGAAGATAAGAAGGAAGAAAGTACCTGATTATGAGGTAGATGATAATCAACGCACCAGTACAGAGTCATCCCCAGTGAGTACACGACCATCTGATGGAAAGCAGAACAAGTAAACACTTTGTCTCGAGTTCTACTGTATGTGCGTAGCTCATGCTATTAACTGATTCCTAACAATTTTTGCATTTTGTGATTAAAAGGTCACCAAAATGTTTTGAATAATTAGAGCACATACGCAAAGACAGATAGAGAAAAGTAAAAATAATCATTTAAATATAACTTGTTTATGGACCTGATTTCTTCTTATTTCTTTACTTTTTGTCGTCTTAAAACAAATCAATTTCACCTTTATAAACCTTTATAGTGTGATCCCGTTATAGGTTCAATACATCAATCATCAGTCTATGAGTGATTCATTTTAATGAGTTTTTAGAAGCCTAAAGGGATAAAACCAGCCAGTGTTTCACAACAAAACATGCAATTACATGTAGAAAAGATGAAAAGTGAATACGAGATGTCCTCAAAACAACTATGCAAGTCGGAGTTTTCTGACCTTTTCAAGTGCAGTCCTGGTGGAGGCTGCGTGAGAGTGCTGGACCTCAGGAGCCGTGAAGGAGGCCACGTCTTCGTATCGCACGCAGCTCTTGAAGGCCAGACTCCCATTGGCTGACAGCAGCATCGAGCCTGGGCTTAGCACACTGCACATGTTGCCTGAACCTGACCAGAGAGCAGAACAGAAGCCGGTGACATTTACCAACTCCGAGGATTTGATAACTTTCGCCTTCGTCATATAGGGTTGCACATTCTGTGAAAGCATGCCAGATGGGAAAATGAGTTTGGTGAAAGCAAGTATGAGACTATCATTAAAAGAGAGCAGAGAGGGATGAAGAGGTTAAAGAGCTTTCATACGGTCATATGAATACAAAGATTCGTGGTGATACATTTTAAACTCATTCGGTTTGGATGCTCTTGAACGCTGCCTTTGAACCGCACCCAGTAGCCAGGTAACAGCTGGATCTGGGAGGAAATTGAAGTTGGTGAGTGGTTACCTTTTTTGGAGATGTCCAGCAGAGCCTCAGTGGTGGCGAGCAGCAGACACCAGACCTCATCCTCATCCAGCGGTGAACCCCGGGCCTCCAACACTTCTGCCAGGGTCACAAACGTACCCATCCTGCCAGGACACACACACACACACACACACACACACACGACATTTACATTGACTGAGCAATTTTTGATTTGCAGGTGACACCAAAAATTTTTCTTCAGAACAAAAATGTTTTCTGTAAGGGAAGAATACAAGTTATACGTCCATTACTACATGTTTATTTAAAGGAAAGGGTTGATAGCAAGAATTACCCAGTGACAAGAGTCCCATTGAGTTATAGGCTACATCAGACACAGCTTAGAGGTCAGAGGTCAGAGTTTCAGACAGACAAGCTTAGGGTTAAGAGGAATTAGATCTAATAAGAAACAAATCCAACTCTCCAACAATGCTAACTGCTTTCATACTTTCCCTATCAAAATAAAATAAAGGGGAAATAAAATGAAAGGATGTCAACATCTCGCTTGACATGAAATAAAATAAAAACACAGAATATAGAGGTCTGAGCTTCAGTGGATTCAATTTCCTTTTTGGTTTGACTAAAGTAAATCGATTAAAAGACTCCAAGAAGCTGCAGTTTAAGTTTTCAAAAGATATTTATTTCTAAATTGTGTCTTTCTTGTTTGTTAAATTGTATTTTTTCTCTACTTACTGTATCAGCCTGAGTTTGAGTCTGGTGTTGAGTAGTTTTAAAGCTCTCATGTTCTTACGTTAAAGGACCTCTGACATTATAAATTACCTTGAGAGGATTTCAGTAATTGACTACACATCATTAGTTCAGATGAAATTAATTACTTCAACAAGTTGTTAAAGCGCATTTCTTGATTTGCATACAGAGTTATTAGGATATTTTAGAACGTATTTGTTTTTATCAACTAGGTGTATTAATTCCTTACAGTGCTTCAAGTTTTTTTTCTGTTTTATTTGTTTGCCAGTAAAAATCAATAAATGTGGCTTTTTTCATTTTCCCATTTATTAGTATTTTTGTCCATTTAAGAAAATAATACATTGATTAATTGATTGATACATTGGCTACGGGAAAAGCATGTTGAATGTTTTCTCTTGTGACATAGCCAAACTTTCAGGACTTATTTTCACTGGGTAAAAATATACAGAGTCCTGTTGATGATTGATTATTTAACATCACCATGGGAGGAGAAACATCTGCAATCTAATTTTACCACATCAACCGTTTTATGCATCTGTTCCCGTAACTTGACAGTTGCTCTTGTCAGGAGACGTTTAGATTAGAAAGATTACTCACAGAATTCTTAGTGGCTTGAACCTTTTGAAATAAGAACAATCACCAGATGGGCAAATACTTCTAGTAACTTTGCAATACAAGAATCACCACACTGTGCCATGACAAGGCGCCATGTTCAGCCCCACTTATCTTTGCTCAGATTGCGTGGCACAAAACAGACAGAAGACCAAACTGAAGTCACTCTTTCACGATGGTGAATAAAAGCGGAGACTCCAGTAACGATAAGAAAAAGAAAAACTTTTGACTGATGAGCCGTTGCAGTTTGTGGTGTTACTTCGCTGTAACTAACATCCCTGGTGGCTTTAGATAAAGATCTAAATCTGATGAATAACTAGATTATACAACACAACACTTTGTATTAACATGATTCTCATTAACCCCAGTAACTTGGGTTTTCATCATGTGTTTGACTATCAGATTAATGTCCGGATGTTGGTGTGGAAGCCTCCAGGAAGTCTCTTACTCATCACCTTATTCCTTCTCTTTTAGGAGGATAAGAGGAGGAAAATGCAGAATGTTGTTAGTGTGCATGTCCATCTTGAGTATTTTACTTCTTTATATCACTTTAATCTATTTCAACTTAATTAGATGTACAGTTTTAATTACTGCTGTTGGTATTTCTGCTGTTTAGACATTGCTTTGCATTCATTCTGACACACACAGCACAGAATTACATCACTGACAGAGACCACGCTTGCCACTGTAATTTGAGACGTTGCCAAATAACCCAGCTCTGTTAATCAGGTTATGTGTACTCTGATTTAATTCAACCAATTTAGCCACGGGCGAGGTGTCTGTAGCTGAAATAATCTGTGTTTATGATCACATATAATATAGATCTACAAGTTGTTTGAAATTACAATATTTAGCTAATTAGGCAATAATGATGTCAATTGAAAACTAACTAAAAAATGCTAGATAAACACAGTAGTGTGACTGACCAGGTGTAAGTGTGTATGCCAAATTCCACTGCCACCCCCTTCACACGGAGCGTCTGACAGTGATTTTAGTCGTGAAACACATGTTAACTCAGTTGTAGAGAAACAAAGCAAAACTAAGGATCGACTCAGTGGAATTCTTTAATTCATCCAGGGAAATCTGATTTGAGCACATGCGCTCTTTTTAACCAGCATCCTGCTTCTCACTCACGTATGAGTTTGAGGATTTTGCTCAATCTCACCATGCGACCCTGCAAATTAACCACTGTCAGTTTTGATTCCAGAGGGAAATTGAGTTGTTACAGCAGCTGACATAAAGAGAAGAGAACAAAAAACATGCTGACTATTGGTAACATGTATTGGTTACAGTCAGTGGATTCTAGGCCTACAGGTGGTTTGACGAGTAATGTTCAGACTAAAAAGAGTATAACTTGGTTTTTACAAATTATGTGGCCTACCTTATTTCATCCAGTATCTGAAGAGATTCTTCTTAAGTTGCTTCAGACATTCGCCACTCTAATCCGTCCTCTTATACATCCCGTGCTGCCATTGCACCCACCTCTCCCTGGTCCGAGTGCTATTGTCTCTCATGGCAGCTTGTCACACAAGACAGATCAATTGTCTCTACAGAAAGAACACATCAGCTCCATAACATAATTTCGTCTGTGCTACCAACTAATGACGTGTTGTTTCTGCGTTTTCCGTCATTTTCAACTATTTTTAGACTGGGGACCATAAGAACATAATTGGATTTGCAGGGCAGGCTAACGGCAGATGGGGCAGCAAAGGACCAATCCATTGTAGGCGGCACTGTGGTAATCTGATGTTTCAGCCACAAGTGACACAATAATTGTCCCACTTTCTATTAGCGCCTTGCATAGATTAACACACAGCTGACTGGCTAATACATATGGCTCTCTAAATATCTAGATTTCAAGGAACACGCTACACATTTATATTATTTATATTAAAGTAAGAATAACCATAGTGTTGTGCATTTAAAAATTAGATGGACGTAAAAGTATGAATTTAAATTTAAATGTCAAATGTAATTAAGTATCAATGGTCAAAGTACTATTTTCAAAAATGGATCTTGATGAGATGTAACACTGATGTGTTAACATATGTGTAATATGTTTCAGGTCATATAGATGGGTGTAACTACGCCTGATGTCTGTTGTGTAATATAAACTAGAAATTTCTCATCTTTTATGTGATTTCTTAGTGTATATTTTCCATTTAAAAACATGCAAATAACAAGTATAAATTCATTCTGTTCATTCTCAAAACTTACAGCAACAGGCTGCTGTTCCTGCCCAGGTAAACACACAAACCCATAGCTGTCTAATAAATGTAGTGCAGCAGAAATATGAAGTAGCATAAAAAGAATATATCCAAGTAAAGTACATCTACTGTACAAGTATAGTAGCCTACTTGAGTACATATTTATTTTCCAGTATTAAGTAAGAAGTATTATGGGTTTTAGGGCCACCAGAAGGACACATCAGAGAATATTAATTTAAATTATTTTTAAAAAATAAAAAATATTTTCTTGTACTTCCTGATACAGTTTAAACAAAAACTGAATGTCAAATCCTTCATTAGAGTAGAATGTACTGCAAACTGGGAACTAATCTATATGTACGAAATAAAACAAGGCCTTCCTATTATTCATTCCAGATTTTATATGAATAAGTTATATGCTATATAAGCCAACCTATACCTTATTCAAATGAACATATATAAAAGTTTGATTTCCCAATTTAATTTGTTAGCTAACTGTTAACATCAAAAAGAAAAAATAAACCTTTACATACTGTCTTAAATGTTATCTCAGTTGCAAAACATGTATACACGTGTTTATGTATACATTACATATGTGTATTATATATTTGAAAACATTTTCGGAAATACACATAAAAATATGTGTAAAATATTGCTATTTCCCCGTTATATGCAGTGTCATTTCAAAGCGTTGCGAAACCGTCGCTTCCGCTTTCCCGGTGCTGCTGCCGGGAACGCGCAGGCGGTCTTGAACGTGCCCCTGGTGCTCATTGTGCAGCCGAGGAAACATCGCAAGCTTCCGACGACGTCGGTATGAAATGGCAGAAACTGCTTGTGTCACGGAAGCACAAAGATTAGGTTACGTAGGAGCTACACATGTATTTTGCGATGATCCAGACCTGCTAGACTGAGGGAAACGGAACTATACCCGGAGGAGAAAAAAAAAGGGATTAAAGTGCTGTTTTTCACCGAACAACCAAAAGAAAAAAACGGCCGGGTTGTGTCTCCAGCAGCGGGCAGCGAACGGCGACTGCGGGTCGACACTGTTGGAATTAACCGGAGAGGGGTGAGCTCGACATATGGATTTTTTTTCTCCATGTTTGACGTGTTATTGTCAACCGTTGGGGCGGGGGGCGGAGGGGGGGATGGGAACAGCCAAATTCGGGTCACACACACACGTTACGGTGAATAGGTGTTACTATAACATACATGGTAAGCACCACAGCAGGCAGGACAGGTCTGGCCTAACTGGTAAAAGGCAACCAGACTGAGGGGCTACACTGGGAAGCACACTACTGTAACCTGTGATATCGGTGCTACACACGTTAGCCGTGCTTTTCACACTGTAAACTGCGAACCGGGTGGTGTTGCCAGTCATACGACTAGTGAGAGGTGCAACTAAAACGCGGTGACCCCCCAGTCTGTGGTCACTAAAAGACAGTAATATTCAGCATGTAAACACAAACCATGAATACAGCATGTTTTTCTTTTTTTTTTTTTAAGCTAGCATCCGTTTGCGGATACTCACTGCTGTGAAAAGCTCTCATACATATTCATATTCGCTTGGAAGGTGAATAAACTCAATTCCTGCACTGTACACTGGGCATAGGCGGGTTTACACTGGTTATTATACTGTGGCAGCATCACTGTTAATTCATTAACAACACAAAAGGCTACACACAAGGCTGCAGTCTTTCTGTTTGTGTGGTGCTTATGTGATTTACACGGATGCTAATCTCTCACTGATTTAACAATTGAAAGATCAGTGTGAATATCCTTGCATGGCAGTTGCATAATGTTGCAGTTTAGGTCTATCTTTCTTCTGCAATCAAATGGGCAGGTTATAGTCTCTACCTCTACAGTATAATAACATCAGCTATCTTTATCAGGCCAGAAGATCAACTGTGAAGTTTTATAATCCATCAAATTATCTGTGATATTTACAGCTTGGTCCGGTTGTCGTAATTGTCTGGTCAAAGGTGCGCTTGGCTGACAGTGTCAGAAGTGTGCATCCTGGTCATACTATCTCACATATTCGGGTGATGGAGCTCACAGACTGCACTGCACATTGCTAGCTAGGTTCACCGAACAACCTGCCAAGAGGAGAGCGACGGTCAGCCAAAAGCACCAAGAAATCTGATTCCTGCACCAAACGTGTGCGGTGGCCTGCAGAGAAGGGCAGGATGATGAACAATTTGACTTTCATTTTACTCAATGACTGAAACACTGTGCGACAGTGGCAGTCGATTTCTCAGTCCCTTCATGATAAATTGAATGAGCTGTGTTACTATTTGTGTCCAAACTCCATTAACAGGTCAGTTTATAGTACCCACAGGTGTATGTCATTATTTGCCTTAGTAGGTAGAGTTATTACCTGATATAAAAAAAAAAAACAGGCTTTTCTCTGGAATGTGCTGGTTGACCGACTCTGACCTGGCGGCCAAGATCAGCCCTGACACACGTAAAACAAACAGAACAGCATGCCACAGTACAAACAGTCACGGGTGAGGGCAAAGACAGTTTCCTTGAGAAATAATCATCCCTGTCTTTCCTCACCTTTGGAACATGTTCAGATTCTCTCCTGAAAGATGTGATGTTTCATTTGTTGTCTTATCTGTCCTTCTGCAAATATGTTTTATGCCTCTCACAAAGCTGTTCAAATAAGTCATGTTGACAAGGTCTGTGTAGTTTGTGATCACCCTTTTATCCGCAGCAGCCTATTACGTTTAAGGATGTGATTGTCGAGCTTTCGCTCTCCATTCCGAGTGCTCGTCTTTCACGTCTAACTATCTGAGGTTTGATGCCAAAGCAATATTATGCTTTTGGCGACTCTGGTATGACTGCATGTCTGAATGTTAGGTAGCTAATATATTTCCTAATTGCTGCGTCTTCTTTCATGATTAGCATTTTAGCTAAGATTATAGGTACTTTGAGCTGAAACACCCCTGGTTTTTCCTCTCCAGACAATCAGGAGAGAAATGTGGTTTATGGCCTTTGCTGGTACCAGTGTGAGGCGCAGAATGTGCCCTTATGGTCTCTTATCAGCAGCAGTTCTTTGGCTGAATGCGAGTGGTTCACTGATAAAATCCAACTGTCCTAAATAGCTAGTGGACTCAATCATGGTTGCCCAGATAAAACAAATCTGTTTGATATTTGCAAGAATCTGCATGGTAGAGTGACTTGAGTGAAAGAGGAGCAGACCTGTAATAGCCAGTGAAAGACAGATCAGCTCCCAGCAGAGACGGTGTGATGGACAGCTGTGGGGGAGAGGGTAGTGTAGATCTGGACAGGACTGCCAAGGCCTGCAAAAGCCTCATTTGACACTTTTTGACATAGTTATCTGTCTTTTTCTGTCTGGTTGTCAGAGGTATTAGTTGCTCACAGTCATTTATTTCAGTAAAAAGCATCAGTCTGTGATGTAGCTGCAGTTGTGATGCGTCAATGTGTACATATGTGTAAGAGCTGCAGCATTTCTGAGGGATTGCCAATAGATCTGAAGCCCCGACAGTGTCATGTATTCATCAGATGGATAAAATATTGCTGTAACCAATGTACAAACACACAGAACACACTTGATTACTGCACCAACAGCTTTCACACATCCACTCATTTATCCGTGTGCAGCCCTGGCGGTATAACATAGTGTGATGGAGGGCCACACGTACACGATTCTCTGCATCCGACAACCGCTGAATTGGGTTGACAGCCCGACACACTCTGTCATATTGCTCAGCCCCGTTTGCACATGCAGCTACAGATCCTCCGGTCTCACAGTAACCCTGATATGTGCGACTCTGTCTTCACATGGGAGAGAATATCATGTCACACCATATGCTGAAGCCTAACATCAGTTTAGACATATTCTGCAGGTTATAGATAGACCTGCGTGTACTTGGTACAGCATGAGTACACTCCCTCTCCTCCAATGTGGCCTATATTTGATTTACCAAATGACATTTTCGGAAAAGCATGTTAGTAGTGCTCAGATGTTATTTCTGATCGCTTTGCAGCCATACACCACTGGCAAATGAGGCTGACATTTTTGCTGCTGGGTGGGTGAGCCTACAGGTAATTTAAAAAAGGGTTTAAGTTATTTTCTGTAAGGTGTGGGTACTTACAAATCAGCAAGGGTTAATTGGGTGGAACATGGTTAAAATGAATGCAGGCGACATATGAGGTGGAAGGTGTGAGGTTTAATCTCTATGACGTGATAATGAAACAGCAGCAGGTGGTGGAGATACTTTAAACTTTAATTCAGTCTTTTTACAGCTTGCAATTTTTTTTTGACATTACAGTTTCAGTTTGGAGTCAGTCATGATAACCTGTGTGAAATATGTTTTTAATAGTCTGTATTAGGGGTGGGTGAAAAAATGTATTCATATAACAATTGTGATTTTTACCGTCTCTGATTCTGAGTCGATTCACAAATGCAGAAAATTGATCTTTGTAATAACATTAGACAAAAGAGGAACTCATGATGACGCGGTGCAGTACCGGACGGTGTACAGCAAACACCTACTAAAATAATCTAGTAGTTCATCTTCAACATAATGGGACAAGCGTTTGGATGCATTTTGTGTTTAATGACTTCATAATTATCTTCGTAAGACAAAGGAGAAGTATTATGTGAATACTTTGTGCCCTATCACCTACAGACTGACGTCAGTGCAGTGGAGCACAAAAACTATAATCTAAGACCAGCTGACCAACACACACTGCAGCACTTTGCGAATCTACAACCAACTGCAGCAGGGCGAGGAAATGAACTCAGTCCATCGTCTGTTTTATTTCAATAGCCCTGCATCTGTACAGCCACTTGGATAAAAATGGCTTTTCCCCCCCGTACTAATGTCAGAGCAGAGAGCCTGTTCTCCACTGCTGGAGACATAATGTTAATAACAACACAGAAGAGCACTCTGCTTTTTCCCTTTTCACCCATTTACTACAGAACACACACACACACACACATACACACACACCAACTTCTGTTTTTCTACAAAACAATCATCATTTCATTATTTTCATATAGACAGAAGACTGCTTCTGTAAGATCCTTCCATGATAATGCAGTTAACCTAAACGAATAACTTTGAAAAATAACGCAGCATCCTCTCACACACCTTTCTCAGCTGTCAGACAATGACCCTCATGAAGGCCGGTTTCATTTGCAGCTCAGTGGGTAAAGGACAGGAGTCAGTGGTGTGGCACACAGTGCACAGGAGGAAGAGCCAAAATGCAGCTCCCCTCTTTCTTTCTTTTTTTTTCTTTTCATTGAATCGAGTATCGATCCTGAGTCGAATCGCGACACAGAGAATTGGAACTGAATCAAATCATGAGATTGCAAAGACTGCCACTCCTAAGACTGTATTATTTATGATGCTGTTAGTATGCATGGTATTTTGGTTATGTGCTGCAAAGAGCTGTTGGTTCATGTCGGTATAAGCTGCAAAGTGTGTGTGTGTGTGTGTGTGTGTGTGTGTGTGCCAAATTCAAATGGAGTGAAAGTCATGCCCTGCTGGCACAAACCGGTCTTGTGTCCAACCAGGTCTGTTTTCCCTTCAGATCGTGTTTCTTTTAGTTAAGCCTCAGGTGTGACATGGTTGGGTGGGGGTCAGGCGAAGCATCTCAGTAGGTGACTGATTGAGGGTAAGGACTAAGATTGGGTGTAGGTTAAGGTAAGGGGAAACGTATCGACAGAGAAACAGGCTAACAAAGTCGCATAGTGCCGCATAACAATGACTGTAACCATCACAATCCAGATCTAAATGAGTGACTGAGTCTGAATTTGTTCAGTAAGCTTTTGATTCCATAGAAAGGTCATAAATGTTGTTTGTGTTTCTGCATGTGCAAGTGTGTGAGTCTCTGCTGGCGTGCATGTATCTTTTTATCAAACGTTTGGCAGCGCGTCTCTTTCTGTCAGACAAAATAACTGAGTTCAGGCTCTTTTGTGAACCTTTTATTCATCCCTGTACCTCTGCACCGCCTGGCTCCGCTGCAGGCTGTCGACAAGGTTCTCCAGCAGGAGAGAGAAGATGACGTTATGATCAGAGTCAAAGGGAAGAAGGCAGCAGCGAGGAGAGGAGACAAAGATGAGGAGAAGCAGGAAGGATGAAACAGGAAGGCGAGGAGAGGAAGAGGCACAGGGGAAGACAGCGGAGGTGGCATGGCTGCAGAGTTTGAGTCCGATATAAAGATCACTATCTGGTTTCTTGATCTTGTCAGTATTTCAGCTATTCTTGAAATTTGATTTTACTTTTTCCTGAGTAAAAAACCTGTATCATAACAGAGAAATTGATGTGTTTAGTGATGTTCTGAATAGGATTTGAATTCTACTCTCTCTGGTCTGAACCCAGCCGGACCTGGTGTCGGGACTGCAGCCGCATGAGGCGAAGAGAAAGCAGAATAGAATAAAAGAGCAAAGGTTTGAAGGGCAGCTTCCACCAAGAAGAGACGAAACAATGTAGTGGAGAGGAGAGCAAAGAGAAGGAAATGCTAACTGATACTGAAAGGTTGGGGGTGGGCCGGCAGTAGTCGGAGACTTCCAGAGGTCGGGTCATGGTCCGTGGAACGTACAGCTATCATCACAAAGCCGACCTCCTCACCACAATGTTCTAAATTCCACTAATGATTTTGTCGTCTTAGTAGCATTTAACCCAGCTTCCTCTCTGTCCCTCTCTGCCTGGATCATCGCTCCATCACTCTGACCTTTGGGTCTGATATACTGTATGCACTCCTCCTCTGGGCTATATTATGTATTTCAGAAGCCTAGTAGTCATTATAATTGATTAACCTCACTTTTGGAAGAGTGGCTGGTTTGAATTTCTGATTAATGAATTCTCTTGGTGGTGAACCGAGGCTGTAATTGGTTGAGATTTAAACTGTGCTATTGCACAAATGAGCAGGACTCTGCAGCTCCACAGTTCTATTTAAGAAATAAATACAACTTGTTTGCATTTGAGGAAATGTAGATAATGGTGTTAAACATTAATTACACAAGGTACCTGGATAATACAAACCCTAGGAGTGTTTAATTTCAATTAACTGGTTGCAGTGATGAGGTAATACGCTGTGCCAGACAGCCTGCGGTGTGATGGACAGATCTACTATCTGAGCAGTTCAACAGCAGTCTGAAAGCTTCACTGGCTCTGGTGCTGGTACCATGCCTGTTCACTTGCCATGTTAAATAATGAAAGATATCCTACACTTACAGGTAGAATGGTTCTCGTAAATCCTTTGACCGAATTGACAAAATGTTTTGCAGATGGGAGCTATGTGCTAAAAGGCATTTGAAGTACTTTTTGAAACCCTTATATCTTAGTGGGGCTGAATGAATCGGAGTATTATTGAAATCACAAATGTGGCCAGGTGAATATCCAAATCACAGGAGCTGCGATGTTTTTAATGAAAGTAAAATGTGTCACAACAGACCGTAAATGAAGCATTGTAGTGTTAAGAGTTGGTTAAAATGAACTGCAAAAAATTACCTTTGCAACTGAAATCGTGACTTATATCACAATCGCAATGTATGCCAAAATATATTTTTTTGCATATTATTCAGTCCTATATGTTAGTCCAGTGTGTTTGTTTTGGCTGCTGGATGGAAAGTGTTAAACCAAAGGTTTTACAACGGGTGAAAAAAAAATGACAAAATGTCTCTTGCTCCTCGTGTTCTGCAGGTCTTGAGAGGAGAGCTCCACTTGGATGCCCAGTCACAGTGTTCGTCCCAAGGCTTCACCATGAACCGGAACAAGCGTGAAAAGGAGTACTACAGTATAGATGTGGGCGATTCAACTTTTATGGTTTTAAAGCGCTACCAGAACCTCAGACCCATCGGATCCGGAGCACAGGGAATTGTCTGGTGAGTCAAAGGGGAAAAAAAAAAACCCTGTATTCTAAAAATATTCAGTGTAAAAATCCATTCTTGATGATCGAAATAGTAGTAAGGCAAATTAATCTTGAGTCGAGGTCTACTTACTATGTTTGGTGCTTTCAACTCCATCTCATGGTTTTCATTAGCAAATAGAAGTGAGCTCAGTTGTCTTGGACATAGCTAAGGTCGCACACTTAGATCATGTGATGACAGCTATCCATTCCATCTGCTGCCGACCACCATTAGATCTGGTTGAAAGCTCCGACAAACACCAGTAAGTAGACACTGAGTTATTTTGTCAAACTATTTTGTTATTAATTTACATTGGATTAAGATTATGATGATATGATGATGATATAATGTGATATTTTAATATCAAAGATATCACTCATAGTGTTTTTATATTGCATCGGTTTCCTGCACAGTAACCTTTGCTTCTGACCTACAGTAACCTTTCCCTCCTTATATTGATTGTTCAACTTTAGAATTAAACTTTCCACGTAGAAGCTGTCGGCCGGGCAAACATTTGACGAACGCTGCTGATGCAGCGCGCAGGCTTCGCCAGCTGTTGGCTCTGAAAGTTGATGACATCAGATGTTAGATGAGCGGTTGCATGCAACACAGAAATCAATGCATAATGTAGTATTTGTTGACAGTGCAGCGTGGTATTGTGTTCCCTGTGGATTTCTGTCGACGTGAGAGGATTAAGGGAAGAGTGAGTGTTGAAAGATTTGAATCTGAATCCCAGGATTGGGATTGGTTCATTTATGTGACGATGATATTCTATCACATCAACATATCATAATTAATATCTAAAAGTGGGGATCCAAAGTAATGCACAGCCAGTTCTTGTAACATAAGCTCAGCAAAGATGAACTCACCAGAGTTCTGTGCTGTCATTAACCTTCTCTGGTCCCCATACCAGGTAGGAACACCAAGAAACTGATGCACATGAGCATCAGTCAAGACTTCAGTTTGTTATGTGAGGAACTGCTGGCCTTTAAATATCAACATCTCCCGTGTTTCTCTTACGTTGCCTTTGTGCAGAATCCTCAAGAGACCTCAAGAAAACCTTTCGAATTAAGGTTTTATTCGAACATGCATTACTGTTGACTGAGTTGCTGCTGCTTTCCTCTTCATCTCCTCCAGTTCAGCGTATGACCACAATTTGGAGAGGAACGTTGCCATCAAGAAGCTGAGCCGACCCTTTCAGAATCAAACTCACGCAAAACGGGCCTACAGAGAACTGGTGCTCATGAAATGTGTCAACCATAAGAACGTAAGAGCCATTATTTTTTTATGTTTCTGTGTACTAAACTGTCTAATAGGCTCACAGTTTAAAATTCACAATCTGTGTCATTTTTACAGACGTACTTTACCATCTTGCGGCTCTCTGCTGCGGTCATTAGTGATCCAAAAATCTGCCCACCATGTTTGATTGACAGTTGATCTTAAAAACAGGTTTCCTGAGGATTACCACAATGCTTCCCTGCTGTGTCATGTTTTTTTTTTTTTTTTCTTTCTTTTGAATTAGAGATTGTCTTGTTGTTATTCATTATTGATGCTCAGGCTGCTGCAGTCTGGGCCTTTCAGATGAACAGTTGGCCCTGCTTGTTCGGGGATGCACAAGTGGAGATAATGTCATTCATTACAACCTGGTCGTCTCTCCTCTGGTGAGGCAGCACAATAACTGTTTTTTAAAAAATGTTTTCTATTCCAGATAATCGGCCTATTAAACGTGTTCACACCACAGAAGACACTGGAAGAATTCCAAGATGTGTGAGTATAACTGAGCCAAATAACATTTGTGCTCCAAGTGTTTGTAAAATCAATACAGGATATGGCATGCTGGGGGCTTAGATGATCTTCTTCTAAGGGGTTGTGCAGCTTAGCCGAATCTCTGGTTAGTGTGTTATCGTGCCGTACATAATGCAGGGAGCTGTAGCCCAGTGGATATTTTGGATTGTTTTTTAGTCTCTTTTTAGATCCTTTAGATTCTTGAAATAAAAGTCTAGAAATTAGATTCACAACGTTGATTTTGAGGTAGAAATTTTTCATCTTGAGACATCTACGAACACTGATGGATATGAAAATTAAATTAAATTAGATTAAATGATTATATTTGAGATTGAGTTCTGGTAAAACGCACACACACATGTACGACATACTAACGACTTTCTCTCTGATGGTTCTGGTGGAGTGCAGATTGCCCAGTCTCTCCAATTACCTCAGTCATATCCCTTTGTATAACCTGACATTCATAAATTCTACGTTTGTGTGACCTCTGCCTTTTTAACAAGAGCTACAACAGGGTCCTGGATGTGTTTCGACAAGATTACTGTGTAAACTGGCTGTAGAATCGCTGGGAGGGGAATACGAGACCCAAATGTGGGGGAAGTGATGGTTTCACAGAGTATGAAGGGAACAAGCATGATTAATGCCATCTTCAAGAAGCCGTGTTTGTGTGTGTGTGTGTGTGTCTGTGTGTGTGTGTGTGTCTGCAGTGCTGTGTCTGCTTGATTGGAGCTAAAAAGGAAACTGGACAAATCATAGCCGGAGGGTTGCAGGACGAACGCAGTTAGAGGATGAAGGAGAACACTCCATTTGTCTGGGTGTTTGTATACTTGGACGCATACTTGTATTACAGGGTGTATGAAGGTGCATAGACGAATAAAAGAAATATGGATTTCAGCATGTGCATATGTATGAATGTGTATTTACGCTCCCACATGAGCAGAAACATAGTGTGATGGTGTATTTAACCACTGTCAGTCTGGGTATAGTTTTAAAATAATGAACAAATAGCGTCCTAGTTTCCACAGTGTAAACCGCACACTGTGACACCAAGGTGTTGCTTTTTGTCAAAAAAAATAAAAAAATCTGTCTCAGTTTCATTACTCCATGTAGGAGGTTTGAAGGGATGGATGATATAACAGCTGCCAGATAACATAACATCATCAGTGTTTAGAAAAAGAGAAACCTTGCTGTCACTTTCTAAATGCCATGCAGAGCAAGTGCTGCGTGGGCGAGGAAATAACAGTCCGAAATCTACTTTAACTTTTAATTTTTGCTTGGTTAATGCTGAGTAACACACTCCTTTTTTCATTATTGACACAGCCCAGAAACTTAAGCCTGTCCATGCATGTACTGTAGATTCAGGTCTATCTGGAGAATGATGAGTCATCTAATTTGTCTAATGACTTTGATTGTATTGCATTTTTAATGTGTTTCAGAAATAATTACTTGCTAATGTAAAATACCTACATTATAAGCCAATGTATGCAGACTAGTATTAGAACTGCCTAACGTACTGGATCAGGAATGGGCGAGTTTAACAGGAGTATATGCACAGAGCCGATACCCCGTAATGTATTGATAAACGTTATAGTTTCACACCCAGTTAAAATAACTTCTTCACCACTCTAAAATAGTAACCTACACAGGAAATTGCCCTGTGCAGCCACTGGCAGCTGCTGTTATTGAGCGGTGAAGAAGAATTGATTTCTGGTAAACAGCGTAATGTTTGCCGTTGCCCGAGGTCACTAATGAGCAGACTGGTGTCTCAGTCCAGACCCAGATGCTGTCTTATCTGGATCTGGAGTGTTTCTGTTTTAACTGGCGCAGCTTCTCCAGCCTTCATGGCACTGGTCATGTTTTGAATTCTTTTTCAATATGATGTATAAGTATGAAAAGAGACAAAATGAAAACTGTAAGGAGACTGCTTGATTTATGAAAAGCGAATAATTTGAACAGCATTTGCATAGGAATGATTCATTCCCATTCCTTTTTCATCCATATATGTTATTCTCTGCGCATGTTTGCCTTACACTCTGTGGTTTCCTCGCAGGTATCTTGTGATGGAGCTGATGGATGCCAACCTCTGCCAGGTGATTCAGATGGAGCTGGACCACGAGAGGCTTTCCTACCTGCTCTACCAGATGCTGTGTGGAATCAAACACCTACACGCCGCAGGCATCATACACAGGGTGAGGCTCACTAATACACTGCAGTTATACCCGCAGAACAGTGGATCAAACCAGTTCTTACCAAAATCTAATTTGTTTTCCTTATGAAAGATGAGTTACATAACAACAAATTTTTTGGTTGTGTGTAGAAGTCACTCCACCCAGCCAAAAAAAAACAAGCTGTTATTTTTAAGCATTGTCAAGACTTTTTCAATTAATCTATTCATTGTTGTGTCTGTACAATACTAAAAAATTGTGAAAAATGCCTATTATAATTTCCCAGAGCCCAAGGTCACATCTTCGTTTGTCTACTTTAGTTCGACCAACAGTCCGAAATCCAAAGATATTCAATTTACTATCATGTGTGTCAAAGGGAAGCATCAAATCCTTAGATTGTAGAAGCTAGAAACAGCAATAATACGGCCTCTGAGCAGCCCTACTTATTCAAGGCCAGCCTGGAAAGTCACGAGACAGGCTGAACCGGCTGGTGCTAGCTGGTTAGCATGGTAATTTCAGTAGAAGAAAAAGAAATGATTGGAACAGAAGCAAAGCAAGAGTTAACATTGGCGTTGGTTTCCACCGCTGGAGACAACTCTTGGCAATCGAAGGAATGAAGCTGCTAAACTCACAACATTTCTTCTCGACTGGTAAGTAAACAGCTGTTAATGCAACGTCGGCTATGTAGCAATAGCAAAACCCACAAATAGCTCCTTCAAAAATGACTAAAACGATACAAACACACACACACACACACACACCCACACACACACACACACACACTCACAGGTGCTCATATTCACCTTGAAACAGCAGACACAGTATGACACACACACCCTGAAGCACCAGCAGCAATATACAAAGAATCCCTCTTGTACCACACACACACACACACACACACACACACACACACAGAGTCACTAACACACACACTGTCAATCACCCTCAGTGAAAGAAGCAGCAGTAGATTAGCGGAGCTCCTCTTGCTCTGCCAGGCAGAACTAATTTAGCCACAGGCGGAGCTAACCAGCCTCGCTCGCTTTGGCACGGCTCGGCACGCAAAGCTCTCATAAGGTGAACAGATGCAATATGAGTCATGGTTGCCAAAGATTCAGCTCTCTTGTTTTTGTTCCCATTGTCTCTGTGACGAAAAGCTCTCTGGTCCTCTTTAAGACGCTCACAACTGCGAAGCACTCGCTCTAGAATAAATCCTCCTACCAATCCAGGTAGTCGAGCACAGTCGACTGTACAGTAGTTTGATAGTCTCATTGTCAGGAAGTGATGGCACCGATTATGATGATGAGGATTTGTACCTCAAATGCATTGACGTTTTACAGAATGAGTGTATTGTCTGCTAGTGAGCGGCCACCTTGACGCTTTTGGCCACTTCGATGGGAGCTGCCATAATAGTCATTACAGTATTCTCCAGTGTAATTGTGGCTATGCAAATCATGCCGAATAGTAATTAGCCAAACCTGTCATTGCTGGCGAATTAATTGTGGAATTAAATCAACTGGCGGATAGTCATTTGTAGATTATAACCACAGGCAATGAGTATTGTTTATGACAGGATGTGTTTGTTAGTTTGTCAGTATTGTAGCTCCATACATGTCTTACTTGTTGGCCGAGGCTTCAGTTTCTTCCTGTAGGTGTCAGGGAAAAGCTAAATAAGTTGGACCAAACAAAACAGAAAATAAAGTTTCAGGCTGCAGTAAACCCTATTAGCTGCCACATATTCAGTCAAACCAGGTGAAAGAAATTTATGCAATTGGTACAAAAAAACAAACAACTCAAGCTCAAGTTTTAATCTCAGTCTAAATCACAACTCTGTGTTGTGTTTTCCGTCCAGGACCTGAAGCCCAGTAACATCGTGGTGAAGTCTGACTGTACTCTAAAGATCCTGGACTTTGGCCTGGCCAGGACAGCCGCCACCGGCCTCCTCATGACGCCCTATGTGGTCACCCGCTACTACCGCGCCCCTGAAGTCATCCTGGGCATGGGCTACCAGGCCAATGGTGAGTGGAAGAAGTGGCTTCTTGACGGCGACTGGCCAATGAGGAGCTGCTGCCTGGCCTGCTGCATGGCCCTCCCCTTTTTTGAGATGTTTCAACAGCACCTCCCAAACACACTCTCTTTCCCACACACACACACACACACACACACACACTCACACACACTCTCCCTGTTCCTGTAAAGGTCACACTCAGGGGAAGCTGGCATGTCGGGCATCAGTGCTTTGTGGGAAACTTCTTGTCAAGGGACTCAGTGCTTTAGCATGTGTTTGATGTTTTATTATGAGGTTGCCTGTCCTGAGCTCGTTATAGCCCGGCTGAAAAAACAAAAAGAACGCCAGTGTGGACACAGGCACTTGTGCATGTTTCAACAGTTTCACTTAGCGCTCCAGCTTGGAACATATCACAGTTTATGCAAGACGGTCTTAAAGGGATAGTTCGGCATTTTGGGAAATATGCTTATTCACTGAGTGTTAGATGGGAAGATGGATTCCACTCTCACATCTGTCTGATAGAAGCCACAGCCAGGATATAGTTAGCTTAGCATAAAGACATGTAGCATAGGGAAACAGGCTAGCTGTTTCCTCCTGTTTCCAGTCTTTATGCTAAGGTAAGCTAACCATTTCCTGGCTGTAGCTTTGTCTTTAGTGCACTGACTTCAGAGTGGTATCAATGCACCCATGTAATCCTCGACAAGGAAGCTAACAAGCGTATTTCCTGAAATATTTAACTATTCTTTTGATAGAAATGTGACTGGGGTTCCAGTTGCTTAGCAAATTATCAGACTTTCAGGTATTAAGTTCAGATTCATAATAGCAAATTTTCAGATAAAGATTTCTCCTTAGCACAGGCATCATGAGGTGAATTTTAAACACTAATGCTTTCTCATCCTTAGTCCTTTTGACCAAAAGCATTGACACTAATTTTTCCTGCTGACTTGTTGCATTTTTTTGCTTATTCTCTTCTCCCTCCTTTTATGCTGCGCATATTTAGTGGATATTTGGGCTGTGGGCTGCATTATGGCAGAAATGGTTCGCCACAAAATCCTTTTTCCAGGAAGGGATTGTATCCTTGAGCTGCTTGCAGCAGTGTCTGGCACACAACAAACAGCACAAAAAAAAGTCTCTTCATACCCATTATTTTTCATCAAACGGATCGCACGGAGATCACATCCTGTGAGCAACTATAGAAATTCTATTTCTTGGATTTGCCTGACACCTCAGCTTGCATCCACCCACCTGCTCTCCGAACAGATACACAACCTCACATGTCTCCCTCCTCACTCACCTAAGCAGCAGCACTGTTGCTTCATGCTCTGTGACAGTCACATGAAAAACCCGAAATAGAATTTAATAGTTTGCTCTTCCATAACAGAGAACTGAACTGCAAAAGAAAATACCCTCTTCTATCCTGAAGCTGCTTTCTATATGTCTTTGTAGATACCATGGCAGCAGTCTCACAAAAAGATCAATTGCTAGGTTTTTATATAGAATATAATACTGAATAATTTGGTGCCAAACATTTGTGATGCTCTCAGTCTGAAATGTCACTCACATGGGTGTGACAGTAAAGCTCAAAATTAATAATACCTGCTGTTATTAATCAGAATATTCCAGTTTAACACATAAGACATGCAGTGAGGACACAAGAGGGTGTTAAAATGCATTTCAGAGGACCTTGAAAGTTAGAGTCTCACGATTCTAAACTAATGATTCACTGCACCTGAAGTACAAGGAATATTAAATGTTTCTTCTGAATAGAAATATTGCTGTTCCTACAGAAATATGCAGTTAATGCAGTTAATGCTAGCCAAAGAGAATAATAACTTTCCTTTAGCCTTGTGGGACGCTGACCCAGGTTTGAGAGTGCACTCAGCTGCATGCAATTAATTTTTTGTCACGAATCACACACATCACCTGGCATGTACATCATGTTTTGTTATTTTATTTTACCCCTCTGTTCTTTTGATTTATGTTTGTTTTTTTGGTTTGTTTTTTTTCCGTCCTGCATGCTAATTCGGTGGTTGTCATTTCATTTTTCAGTTGATGTCTGGTCTGTTGGCTGCATCATGGCTGAAATGGTCCGGGGTAGTGTGTTGTTTCCAGGCACTGATCGTATCCTTGAGTTGAACTTCCATCCAAACCCCAAAAATCCTGTGTCATCCTTTGTCTGACATCTTGTTCATATCTTTGCACACAACAGGAGGCCAGAAGTCATTTGCAGCTAAAATGAAATATAATAACTATTACTAGCAATATTGTTGTTACCACTGCTGTTCCTGTTATTATAATTATTGAGAGAAAAACTTTCCAAGCAGCTGTAGGCGTTTAATGAGCGATGACGTAATCGTCTTTCTCTTAGTAACTGAGTGGAAGAGAATACAGCCGTCTCATGGCAGAAGTTTTGACTCCCCATAGCAGGTAAAGCACAGGTGTAGTTAATAACACCAGTGATGCCTCCGCTCCATTTAAGTGACCCAGTAAGCTACACCAGTTAGCTAACCAAGCCGAATAGTAAAGACTGAAACTGGTAAACCTACATCATTATCCTTGGTGATAGTGAAGTAGCTACAGTTGGCTTGTTAATTAATGACTTAATTAGCATAGCATGCAGAGCATTAAGGATTCATTTGTTCTTGCTAATAGTGTGGTATAACTGTTAGCACTGAAACCTTGTGGTGTATGTAAATATTTGAGAAACTTTTTGTGCCCTATTACTGATTTATCACTTTTTCCTATGAAGTTAATAGTTGTTGCTATAATATGCTAATGATTAACTAAAGGTTGATATAGCATCAGCTTGATAATTGAAGCTGTGTATTGGGCATTGCACTTTGTTTGTTGTGTTAAGTGCTCAACAAGAGAGGTTACATTGACAGAGGGCACCTGAAAAATACTTTTCATTAGCAAAGCTAATGAAACACAGGCAAGTTAACATTTACTCTAAGTGGTTTGGAAAACATAAGTTTAGTCAAACCCTGTATTTGACTATTATTCTATCATGAAAATATTCATGTCATGTTATTGTATAATTCATTTTTTGTATAACCGGTCAACATAGCTTTAAACAGCTAATCAGGCTACTCCTAGCCTAGCCTATACTTAACTGCCATTTTGTTTCTCCTCGTTATTCAGTCTGTCAGCTGTTTTCTGTTATGGAGGTTTTTCCTCCCCTAAACAATTAGTGGTGAATGACTAATCTTTCCTACAGATATAATTTTCAGTTGACACGGAAACTGTGGTAGTGATGACAGGAGCGGTTAGCTTAATGATTTTCAGGACGCTCAATGAAATATGCCAATTTAAGAGTCGTTATGTCTGTCAGTCGACTTACAACAACCCGAGTAGCTGCTGCCTTTCTGTGACAGTTCTTGTGTTCTGGCTCTGACACAGAAAAGGTAATCCCACCTACAAAGTTCCTTCCGGCTTTGCTATTTTTCCAACCAGGCTTGGCTTCTCCTTGTTGTTCCTTCATCGTTAAGGATGAACAAAGATGTGAACAAGAATTTCTGTGTGTCCTACAGGTAGATCTGTTCATGTTACATCTCTATGTATGTGTGTGTTGTTGTCGCAGAAAACAAAAAAAAGTTGCATACATATTTCCAGCATCTGGACTGGACTATCTAAGGTGAGCATCACCTGCCTCACCCAACATAAGGTATTTTACAGTACAGATGTTTGAAATAATTTTTGCAACACAGTTCATAGTGTATGTCCTTTTCCTAAAACAGCCTTTCACAGCTGTTTGTGTTGAGAAATTTCCCCAAGTTTATCCAATGACACAGCGTATAATCTTAATCCATCACTTTACAGCAGGGGATATTATCTGCTGTGGGTTTCCTGCGTCCTGTGCCAAATAACAGATTTGACATTTTCTTTTCAGCCCAATTACAGTTACACAAGTGTTTTAGGAACAAGTCGGAGCAATGCCGTACAAAACATAGCCACTCCAGATAGCTCTCTTTTTTATTATTCATCAGTTCAGAATATTCCTCAAAATGAGCCAGACCAACTCTGGAGTGGGCGCTCCTTTTGTCCAAACCCAGCCTAGGGCTTTTCTTAATACTTTAACCATAAGATATCGACCAGTGGAATAAGGTGATCGAACAGCTGGGGACGCCATCCCAGGAGTTCCTGATGAAACTCAACCAGTCAGTGAGGACCTACGTGGAGAACCGGCCACGGTATGCTGGCTACAGCTTCGAGAAGCTCTTCCCCGACGTCCTGTTTCCTGCAGACTCTGAACACAACAAACTGAAAGGTAAAGAGAGCGCAGTTTCTCTCAATGCTCATGTCATGTAAAATTGTTTTTTAAAGGCTCGCTGAAGCACAAGAAAATTGGTTTCAAGGTCATAAATGTATTTCCTGCTAAGAGTTAAAACCATTTTGGTGCATAGTCGCTCTATTACAGGTGCAGCGATTGTCCAGCCTGAAGGGGAACCATTTGGAAAATTCAAATTGCTGTTTTATCGCACCAGTACCAGAAGGTGACGGTAATAATGAGGCAATCAGTGTTTGGAGAGCCATGAGTTTAATGCCACAGTGAGCTTCAATTTCGCTGCTTGAAATTTGAATAAAAGACTATTTTGAAGCTCTTTTTTGGGCTAAGGTAGAATTTACCATGTGTAATTTTTGGATTTGGATTTTTGGAACCAACCACTTATAAAGCAGGAATATAAAACTCTTTCTCCATATAGCATCAGTTTTATGTTTGTTTATGTTGGATCATGTGTTTACAATGTTAATAACATCTGCTGACAGCAAAGCCCGAGTGACGGATGCATTTTCAGTGGCTGCCTAAGATTAAGCACTTATTACGGAAGCTGACAGCTCAGGAGCAAGTTGTTTACTGTGAAGAGGAATTTACCTCAAGCGTGTCTTCATGTGTAAATGGAGAGAAGATGACAGGAACACTCACAGCAAACGCCCGCCGAGCTGCTGCAGTGTGTTGCGAGGAAAAAAGTAGCTCATCCTTCTCTGCCCTCATTAATTTACACAGGCAGGAATATTTGACAGCAGTGTATTTCCCCTGAAGAAGTCTGGTTTAACTGCATGTATCGGAGCTGTGATAGTCCACACTGGCACAAGGCTTTCAGGCAGAACTTGTGATAATCAAGGTGGAAGTTCTTGACAAACCGAAATACAGACACAAAATGATCTTTTGTTTTGTTTTTAACCACTAGCAGCACTATAGTGTAGTTTTTCTTTATGACTGGGTCCCCATTGTATTTGTATCATGCATGAGGGGCGCGCATAAAGTGTTTTAGTGGTAAACGTAACTTTGTTTGTTTACAAGAAATTCCACAGGGCACGTTTGTATAAGCCTTCACTGTCTGGAAACCTTAGCTGGTGCACATAAGTTCCAACCAATGAAACTATTATTTTACCGCATTCTATGAGATTAAACTGTTTCCTCCCTCAGAGATGCTCAATTAATTTACACCTCCGAACGACCTGCCCCTGTACTGTTCCCTGCACCAACATCCTGTTTCAACAGGAAATGTGTCACATTAACGAAGCCAGTCACTCCCAACTGGAACAAATTGCAGAATGGAAATCTGTTTTGTTTGGCTAAACAGTCACTATTTTTATCTTATTTTCTTCCACAATTTTCTTTTCAGCGAGCCAAGCCCGAGACCTACTATCCAAGATGCTGGTGATCGATGCGTCAAAACGGATCTCAGTGGATGAGGCTCTCCAGCACCCGTATATCAATGTGTGGTATGACCCCACTGAAGTGGAGGCGGTAAGCGCTAGTATTTTAATTACTAGTATGTTCAATTTATGCTCAAAAGTGGAGCTAATTGGCATTCGCATGACTGTTTGATCTAGAGCTGCAACGATTTGTCGATTGATCAATTAGTGGATTGACAGAAGATTAATTAGCAACTGTATTTTGTGGTTCCATCTGCTCTCATGCAAATGTTTTCTAGTCTTCTCTGATTAAACTGAATATCATCACCTTGGGTTTTGGGAATCTGTGATGGGTATTTTTCACCTTTTTCTGGCAATGATTAATAAATCAAGAAAATAGTAGGCAGATTAATCGATAGTGGAAATGAAGTTGCAGCCCTGGTTCGATCAGATTTAAACGACATTTGCCTTGTAACATAAGCAAATCCTCAACTCTCATTAGATTTTGATTCAAATGTTGCTTTGTTCATCACACTTTTGTCATTTCTAACAACATTAGTAGAGAGTAAAGCAATGTTGCTCACCCTCTGAATCCCTTTATCTCAGAAATAAAAGCTCAATTTTAGGTCTGAAGACTAGAAACTCTTCCCTCTAAAAATGTTGTCTGCATGCAAAATGTGTGTTTGTGCTGGGATGTCCACACCCCTCAGAAACTCTGAGAAAATGTTTCCAAAGTTGAGACTTCAAGTCTGGTGACAATCCCTTGTGCTCTCCTTGGAAACACAATGACTCAGCCAGTGAAAATTGATTTTGCCTGTGATCAGGCGGATTGGGAGATGAAGTGAATTGTTGCTTTCTTTCCTCCGCTCTCCTCTGTGGCATGAAAGGATTCCTCAGAACTGACAGTTCAGCCTTGAAAAGTGCAGATTTGTATAGAGTTCGCTCTGACACTGCACAAATACATCAAATCTCAGTTTGACTCTGGGGAAGACGGATAACTCCATCTCACGGCTGGCTTTGGCGTAGTTTATCCAAACTCTGTCAGTGCTGCTATAAATTTGAATTTAGGAGTTTGTGGTATTTTGCTGGAAAGGTTTGTGCACACCAAAGCAGAAAAAGAATCTGCATAAAATGGGTTTAATGTGAGGAAGATTTAATGCAGCGGTTTTCTATCTCGTGCCGTCATTAGCTGAGTCTGAAGGTTTTCAGTTCGAGCTGGAAGCTGCAGCAGCTGAGTTTCTCTTCTCTAGTTCAAGTGCCGCTCATCACAGTTTTCAGCTGCAGTGATGTTTGCTTGGAATGAAAACTGAGGCTCACCGTGGTGATTGAAAAGTTCAGGTGTGGTAGTTGGGCAGAATGATGAACTGCCAGTGTCAGTGATTGAAAAGAGAAGCAAATGATGGAAACAGTTCATCAGTTAGAAAGTCTTATAACTTGAATCACATGAGTTTGATCCCGATTAACAGCCAGTGTTGGTTGGGAAAAATAATTAGTTGGTTGATCAATTAGTTCATTGACAGAAAATGAATCGGCTATCATTTTGATTATCGAATAATCGTTTTAGTCATTTTCGAATCAAAAATGCCAAATATTTGCTGACTCCAGCTTTTTAAAAGGGATGCTCGTCCTTTTCGTACATGATGTTAAACTGAATCATTTTGGGGCTTTTGCCTGTTGGTCGGGCAAAAACAAGACGTCATCTAATGGGCAGATTAATCGATAATGAAAATGGTCACAGCGCGAGTAAATACATTGAGGCAAGAAGGCAAAGGACAAAAAATAATAATTCAATGTTGCACACACACAAGTAAAAGTTACTATTCTCAGGAGGAATGTAATTTTATTATTTTCGGATTGTTATTTTGATCTCACCGCGTCTGTGATGTTTGTGGGCTTCGTGTTTAGAATGAACATCTGGTAAAAGGACTGAAATATTGAAAACATGTGTCCGTCTGTCTTTCTGCAGCCACCACCAGTGATCACAGACAAGCAGCTGGATGAGAGAGAGCACACAGTGGAGGAGTGGAAAGGTAGGAAAGATCCTCCGTTTCTCCTCTCCTCTTTGATAAACTGTCATAAGTGCTTAGCTTTTTGCAGTGTGTTGCATAAGGTCGGTCTGGCTTCGTGCTTTTGCAGCCTGTGGGATGTTTAATCTTCATTCTCAAACTGAGGTGAATGTTCCTCTGCATAATCTGTCTGAGTTAGTAAATGTACTAATGAACTGTACATCTCCTCTTGGTTTCCTGTTTCACATACATTTAATCACAGATTATCTGCAGCCAAATCTTTGCTTGTGTAAAATTGTATTTTACACTGTAATGTATCAATTACTGGTATTTTCATATAAATAAAGAATCAAGCTGTGATGAAATAGAAGCGTAGATTGCACATTTAAAGTCAGTAAAAGACAAAAGTGACCCAGTTCCTCCACTGGAAGAAAACTGATGAAACTGAAGAGATGACTTTACGATGTAAGTCAGTCAAAGGAAAGGTCAGAATTATAGACTTATACCCAGATCACAGGGGGTCAAGACTTGAATTCAAATGACTGGTGAAACTTTGGAGGAGAAGGTGTTTCCTCTGTCTCGATGCTCTTTTCAGTGCTGCCAGATTGATAATGACAGCAGGAGATTCACACCTGGGGTGTGACAGGTTGGTGTTTCCCAATTCCCCACACACTGCTGGAGGACATGTCATCCCATGTCTGTCTCCTTAGAATTAGTTTATCCTGTAAAAAATGGGTTTGTGTTCACTTTGCCAGGCGAAAGTAAAACTGCTCAACATTAATATTAAAATAGAACCAGATCACACGGTTATGTAATCCTGAAAACCTGTAAGGGGAAATCTGTGAACTGGAAACAGCTTGCTCATATTTACCTGCCTCTAGTTAGTCTGCAATTGTTCACACCAAAACCCAGAGATGAGATTTATGAAAAACATCTTGTGTTCGTTAGCACAGCTTTCATGGGACAAACTGCTGTTTAGGACTTAAAAATTAGATGTAGCATACACATGTTTTCTCACCTCCTCACTGAACTAAATGATTGTACTTTGTTTGTTGCAGAATTGATATATAAAGAAGTGTTGGACTGGGAAGAAAGGACAAAGAACGGCGTCATCAGGGGACAGCCAGCGTCCATAGGTTAGTGGAGTTTCCTGTGTGTTTGAGTCTGTTTGTCTGAGTGTGTGTGTTTGAGTCTGTGTGTGTGAGTGTGTGTGTTCGAGTGTGTGCTCGTGAGCCTGTTTCATGTGAGCTTTTACCTCCCAGAGATGGGAAATGGATCAGGATTGTGCTGCTCAGCATGCCTGTGCACATAGACTCACACAGCACTTTATTAAAAAAGCACCTCGCTAACTCTGCGCAGGGCCTCCTTCACTCTCCAAACAGCCTCAGTTGTTGGTCTCTCAGCCGCTCGGTTCGGGGCGTGGATTCCACAAGCTGTTAGAAACTTTCCTTTGAGATCCTGCTCCATGCTGACATGATTGCATCACATCGTCTCTGCAGATTTGTCTGCTGCACGTTCACGCTGTGATTCTCCCTCTACCACATTGCAAAAGGGGTTCTACTGGATTCAGATGTGTTGACCGGGGAGGAGGTCACTGAAGTTCACTGAAACTCACCGTCATGTTCATGAAGCCAGTGTGAGACTTTAGCTCTGTGACACGGAGCGTTGTCCTGCTGGAAGTTTACCATGATGGTAAATCATGGCCATAAAGGGATGCACATGGTCAGCAACATTACTCAGACTGTGGCATGCAAACCATGATTGATTAGTATTAAGGGGCCAAAGTGTGTCAAGAAAACATTCCTCACAGCACTACAGCATTACACCACCACCGCCACCTCCGGTCTGGACTGTCGACACAAGGCAGGTTGGGTCCATGGATTCATGCGGTTGAAGCCAAATTCTGACCCTACCATCTGCTGCCTCAGCAGAACTCCATATTCATCCGACCAGGCTACGTTTTTCAGTCTTCAGCTGTCCCGTTTTTGGCCTGTGCTCACCGCAGCCTCACATTTCTGTTCATGGTTGACAGGAGTGAAGACGGACGTGGTCTTCCGTAGCGTCTGGCCATTCTCCTCTGACCTCATCAACAAGGCCTTTCTGTCTGCAGAAATGATGCTTACCGAAGATCAGCAGTTTCACAAATACTCTAACACGCCACCAACAATCATCCCAGGTTCAAAGCCACTTTTTTTCTGTGAACATATGAAATCACGAAGCAGTAACATTAATACAAAAGTGAGCTCATTATTTGGCCCATCCAGAATTAATATTAGTTTTCATTGTCCAAAGACAAGTGGGTCATAAGTTTCACATAAATCACTTATGAACACAAGTTATTGACTCGCTGATACTGATGTTAATGCTCTAGTAGGAGTTCACATGTAGATTCTGTGGTCAGAGGCACGAAGCCAGCTGGACGTTTGTCAGGCAGAAAAACAGCAGAGAAAAGGGGCTGAAAAGTTTATCATGGAACCGTTCAGCAAGCATTTTATCTTCTTTCTTTGTCATTGATCAACAATAAACTTTACAATGTTAGATTAGACTGTGAAAGTTGGCGCAGATGTCTTTGAATACCGTGTGAAAGAGCTCCATCTCACCAGCACTGCCCAGACTTTTCTCTCTTTTAGCTCAACTACAGCTACACAATAGCATTCGATGGCTGACCACAGGCTTTCTCTCCTGTTCCTCACAGCACAGGTGCAACAGTGAGCAGCAGCTCCGACCAGCACCACCAGCACCACCCCTCCACGTCCTCCTCCGCCTCCATGTCCACCGACCCGACCCGACCCTGACCGACACCGACAGCAGCCTGGAGACAGCCAGCACCGCCGCCGCTGTCGCCACCGCCGCTGCTACTACCGCTGGCCCCCTGGGCTGCTGCAGATGACTATCATCTACTCCTCCTCCTGGTCCTGGTCCTGGTCCTGGTCCTGGTCCTGGTCCTGGTCCTGGTCCTGGTCCTGGGCTGGGCTGGGCTGGGCCACTCTCCCTGGTCACCTTTGAGACCACCAGCCTGACACTGGCTCTTGGCCCCGCCCCCTGCATCTGCCTCCTCCCACCTCCTCTATGTGCTTGTCTTCAGTAGTTTAGCGATTAGCCAGCTAGCTGTTTGAGAAATATTTCTGAAAGGACAGATCTTTTTTCCTTTTTTTATGACAGTAATAGTCTTTTCTTTTTTTTTTTTTTTAAATTAGGATTTATTTTCATTTGAGTCCTAGCTGTAATTTATTGTGGCATTTCTTAATTTTTCAGAAACCTAAGATGACGATAAGAGAATTTTTATGATTTCACTATGTTCCGGTTTGTATTAACCGACAGTGAGAATTTAAAGAAATATCTGTAAAATGTTTAATGTGATCTATTTTTCTGTTGAAAGTCATTTGTTTTCACTCGCTTTTACAACTTGCCATATAAATATAGTTTGTACAGATTTTATGGTAGATGTAGTTTTATCTTCGATATGAGTTTGCAGTGAGCCATTGAAACATAATTTAATTGACAAATGTACGGTCTTAGTACTCCCCTTACCTGTTTTATCTCTCACCATATGGATATTGTTTTAAATTCACATGACATATCCATGTATTTCAACCGAGGTCATTTTAGATGCGTTTGTAAAAAGATTTTTTTCTTGTGAGTCACTACTACAGCCTACATTGTAAATTTCAACCTAATGAAAGCTTTATAATTTTTCTTCACTTCCTGTTCAGTCAAAACTACAAAATAGTGAGTTTCACTTTCACCATATGATTTATTTTATGATCTACAATTAAACTATGGGATTGATAACAGAACAGTGACATCCCGCAGGATAACTCGGAGCATTGTGAAGACTGTCTTCTGTATTTTTAAGTGCTTTAAAGTACCTCTTCTCTTGTCTGCAACAGGCAGCTTGACGTTATGGAACTAGAGCGGTGGTTTTGCTTTGGAGGACTGAATGCAGAGCTGTTTCACGTTCTCCTCTGGCTTGCTTTGACAGTGAGGTATTGTTAACAGTTCAGGACTTTTAGAATGTTTTTCGTCGTGGTTAGGAAAGGTTTGTCGAGACGTAGAGTTGCGTGAGGTTGTAAAATCGGTGACGGTGTAAGTAGAATGTGCTTCAGTCAAGTAGGGAATTGTGATATTGAGAACGCGAGTGATGAACGTGTTGATGTTCGGCGTCTTGGAGGGATAATGATTCGGAAACCTGATGGAACCGTGTGAGAAAATGTCTGCTTCCTACTACCAGATCCTGTTATTAGTAATGTACTGTACTGAATTTGGAAATTTTAAAGTGATTTTTCTTTTTGTTTTTCTCTAAAAATTGGCCAAACACTTTGCGTACCGGACTTGCCTACAATTGTGAATAAAAGAACCTAACACTTAGCATGTTAAACAGCAGCACAAACAAGCCGAGTAAAATGAAACAAATTATTCTACTGTATGCAATAATAGTGCCCTTTTTAAGTGATTTTGATTTATTTTGAAAGGAAAAGTGCCTGTTGTTTGTCATTCATTCCTGAGTACATGGGAGGAAGTGTATTCGTTATGTGTAGGTTTTAACGGCGTCTGGATAACAGCAGTAGTGTCCACATCAAACCAATAATGTATGATGGGGTTGTAGTTCTCACAAATGTATTGTATATTTTTCTACTTGTTTTGGTTTTGACCCTTGGGCGGGAGACTGTGGTGTCTTGCAGGGTAAGAAGGTGATGATGTATGCAGCGAGATGTTTAGGCATGTGTTTGAGTCATTTCAGAAGAAGAGGCAGTTTTATCAAGGTCTTTCATCAAAGTAAAAAGAAGTATTTCTTTGCAGTGACAGCAACCGAAGTATAGGTTAATAACAGTTTTTTGGCTTTTTTTGAGTACTAATCCAATGTGATGATTGTAAGTGAGAAAAACGAACTGAAAAGTTAAAGTTTTAAGTGAGTAAGTTCAACTACTGGAGCAAACTAAACGAGTGAACTCTGCATTATCGTCAGTATTTTGCAAATGGTTTTGGATAATGTTTATGGTTAAAAAAGCAGATTGATGCACAAACATATTTCTGAGAGGCAGAGCCAAACAAACATAGCGTTTCTGGCTAATTAATTTTTAAATTAGAAGCCGAAAAGTCAACTAGCTGTATTAGCTCAAATCTATCGAGGTAAGTTGCTTGAGGATTTGATGGTTGAGGTTTCAAGCAGCCGTTCTGCCAGCTAGAAATGTTTGCATGATTTTCTGCAAGAGGCAAGAGTCTGGATGGGTTGTACTCTGTCATGGATCACGAGCAGGTGTTGTGGGTGTTGGCAGAAACGGCACTGGGACATTTATCTAGTAAGCTCAAAGCAAAGTGGCAAAAAAAAAAAAGGTTGTCTTTAGACTGTAGCATGCGCCGTAGCTCTGTGCTGCGCTCTGCTTAGGCACCTTGTTATTGTCTGCCAACTATGTATGGCTAAACACTGACATAACCATTCATTTAACGGCATGATTTCTCAAATACTGTCACACTATGGCTCATTCTCTGTTTCAGTCCGAAACGGCTATTCGTAAATCCATTACCAAGTGTGTGTGTCCTTCCTAAGTTCTTAGCAACAACTTGCTAGTTTCAAACTAGTGATTTACAAAACCGGGTTGCACCATTAAAACTTAAAAGAATGTCTTTTGTTAGTAAAAGCCGGAGCAATGAGTAAACTGGCTGCCGAAATGATCTGTAGCACTGTCAAAACAAAATCTAAACTGGAATTGTAGCGTCACAAACTGTAACATAATGATAATGTTTAGCTTAGAATAAGTGGGAAATATAGCTTTAACTTAATTTGTTTAATTTACTTAGTCTAAAATTATTAGCGTTATGTTTTGTAATTTGATTTGAGTTATTTTTGTGAAATTTATTTCAAATTTCAAAAACTTCCCAGTTTACATTCATATTTAACAGCATTTCCAGTGCGGACAGGAGCGTCGATCATATTGCATTACCTCTTTTTCTTTTCATTGTTAACGGGTAACAACGCAAACAAACGTTAGCTTAGTCACTGGGCTACTCAAGAATTAATATTTAATATATTGGCAAGCTAATGTTAGCCTTGTCAGTTACAGTAGCTACATAACAGGTAATATTTAATACGTTAGCAAGCTAATGTTAGCTTTGACAGTTAGCTACACAACAGTTAACCTGGCAGTTGGGTTTAAATATTTAGTAACAACTCTATATAAAAGCAAGTTTATGTGGTGCAACCCATTTTAATTTTGTGATGCGTAAATCTCTCACTTTCGAAACACAATATATGCTACAACTAGGCAAAGTTTGAACTTACGAACAGCTGGTGCAATAGCTCCTGCTCTCTTTTCAGCAGAAAGGAAAAGAATAGTTATTGAGCATCAAGGGTTTGCTAGCGAGGTACCGTGTTAGCAGCAGCAGCAGCAGCAGCAAAGCCTTATTAGTACAGGGCAACACTTAATTCAGTCTTATTGAAGATTACAAGAGCAAAAAATGAAACTGTCCAGTTGTAAATGTGCAGCAGTGTTTTGACAGACATGGAGTAAAAAAACAAGGACTTAAACAGTGTCACATCAGCAAGAAGGCAGCAATAGCAGGGAGAAAAAGTGACATGTATCCATTCGTCATATTAGTCCATTTGTCGAATTAGCTAAAAAGAATCAATCAGAAAAAACACTTTGTTGTCGAAAGTGCTCTTAATTTTCTTGCCCAACATTAGGGGCTTTAATTTGAGGTTTTTTTGTTTTGTTTTTGTTGTTTTTCTTCTTAGGTTGTTGTTGCTTTTTTTTTTTTTATTATTACTGCATCTCTCCAAACTATGTCATTCTGATTTAAGTCGGCTTTGATGAACTACCTCACGCTGAATTTCTGCCAGTTCTTGCATATATTTAGTCGCCTGCAGAATTAGCTATTGAAGACGTGTGAATAACAGATTCCATTATTTATTTATTTGAAAGTGTACTATTTGTCGGTTTCAACAGACTTCTAGTTTTGTACATTATGTATACTTCACCTAGAAGTAAGAGAATTGTTATATGTATTTTTTGTTCTTTTGTTTTTTTTTGTTTGTTTTTTTGTTTTTAAACTAAATGTGCAATACCTTCAGAAAACTGTGCTAGTAGTATGTGATGGGCCTAGCCTTTGTTAGCTGTCTCCTGAAGGTAAAGAAAATGTTTGGTACTGTCAATCCATGTTTTCCTTTTTTATGAATAAGATCAATTTTTATTTCTGTGACTTGTTTATAGTCATAATGTTACGTAATCAGTCTTACCCACCAAACAAATCTGTCAGCCAGGGTTTGATTTAGAGACAGGAAGCTCTTTTAAGTCACAAGATGGCGGACAGATTTTAATTTGGGATGTGGTAAGGACAATAATGTTAATAAACACAAAAAAGATCATTATAAATCATTATATGTATGGTGCTGGTTTGTAATGTTTGCTAGTGAATCCAGCCATGCAAGTAGTTTTAAGAATTCCTGGATCTATGCGTCCCAAAAACCGCAACCAACAAAGAAGTGCACTACTAGAATACACGCACTGGGATCTGATGATGCCACCTCTTAAAAAAAATATTAAAAAATAAAAAAACATGTACTGCAAATAAAAGAAAATACACTTTGATTTCTGGTTGTATGTCTTCTTCTTTCTGTCATGACAAGTTGCCAAACATTTTTTGCTGTGTACACAGGACAATAAATGTATATATGAATATAATACTTCTTTAATGTGATATACAACTCAGACTGTAAGTATTTGGGCAGTTACACATTTTTGTTATTTAATTGCAGTGGGGTCACATCAATTTAGAAAGAACTGCGTGGGAGATACAGCCATTTTAATGCAAAGACACCAGAGTTTTTCCCACTGAAGTCCGATCAAAGGCCATGTCTCGGATTTGTCAAGAAAACGTTGGGGTATTCAAAGATTACAATATCAGCCGGGACTTTTCCACCAAACATGCTAACTACGCTAGCTTCGAGGTTAGCAGGAGGCTAGCACTAAGGGCAAGTTACACACTGGCACATAAATTAACGAAAGCGAAAGTTTTATTTGTTAGCACTGGATGAAGGCAGAGTCTGGTTGCATTGAGAGGCGGAAGCAACCTTGGTTGGATCGCCAAATTTAACAGGGGAAAAAAATGTCAGACTGCTACCTCGATGTTGGAGGTAATTTTCCCTTCATTGTATTCTCCGCCAGGAAGCCTCGTGCAAGACTGTGGTGAAGCAAGTCGTTAAAACTCGTGAACTTCACGCGGGCGAAGGGACTTTATCATGAAACAAACAATCATTTTCCTGAGCTGAGCCCCAGACTGTGTTTGCTGTGGACATTTTGGATTTAAGCTTTATTTAAGCTTATTGATGAGCACGTGAGCTCTGTCCTGGGAAGTGCCACAACAACAAAAAATGACACCGCGTGACCAGGAGCACCGTTCCCATTAAATCAAGCACTCAAGGGTGAGTTTATTTTCATTACTTTTTGGGAAACAGATTTCACATTCATGTTAATTTATGCTTGTTCATTTTTCCATCCTCACCAACTTGTATTAGTGGCTCCTCTTTTTCAATTTCTAAAACCCAGTGTGGCCCATTTGCCCATAATGCTGTCGGTCATGAGCGGTTCCTTTTTTATCTCCACACTTTCCTCTGTCCATCATTTTGATGCAGGTTGATTTCTGTGTGCACCTACTTCTAGAAACTATCCAACTGTTGATTTTGGCAAACCGACTTCCTTTGATATCTCTCTGATAGCCATATTATTTTCTTCTTCACTTGCATGGGCACCTCTTTACTCCTCATACATATATATATATATATATATATATATATGTAAGATAAATTCCACCTCAAACTAAACGGCTGCTCTCTCTTTATTGTAGTAGTCATTATTTTATTGAACGTGCTGAAGCACAGAGCCTGAGGAACAAAACATGTAACTGTCCAGACTGATTGTGCCTATAGGAAATACTTTTTAGTACAATCAATACATTGTTGGTTTTAGTATTATAATGGGATTTGTTGACAGTCGGAAATATATAAAATAACTCCAGACTAAATATTACAGATGACCCACTGAATGCAAGTATCTGTTAATATAAATTGTGATCAATACTGTACATCCCAAAGAACTGACCAGGGCACAGTGTGTTGTGGAATACTTGGCTACCTTTTTTTTAAAGGAGCCTCTAAAAAGATCTTTGATTTCTTTGATCTGTTTCAACAATAGATATATTTACATGAAATGAAAAGACAAGTAAAGACAGACGGGTTTAGATGAAATACTCCAAGTTCATAATGTCTTACAGATGATCTTTGTCACCTTTATTCCCATACATGTCCATTCATTACAATAGTGGAAATCCATAATAAATAAGCACCATAGATGATCAGCAGAGAAATAAGAAACACTCACTTAATCATGAGACATACAGAACAGGAAAATAAATGTCTCTTTTGAAATCAAAGAACCTGCTATAGATTTAGACCATCATATTGTGGACTGTGGTAGTTTATAGGCATAAGGCCGTAAAAGACAATTACCTTGTAAACCTGTGCAATTAAAAAGGGTAATGTAATTCCATTGATTTTATGTTTCTTTATAAAAATGTAAATAAAAAAGAAAAAGAAAAATACAGTCACATTGTTCAACCGAAAGCACACTTTCACTTATACTGTCACTTCAACTTCTTGAGGACATTCTTCTGATTGGAAATAAGATGCTTTAAAAAAAGACATTTTTAGCAATGTAACCACATGCAATTCTCACAAAACAGATATCTGCAACTTTTCATTTTTGGAAACACAAAATGAATAATCCAATGGACCAGATCTGTAAAGCGCATCACAGTGACCTGATGTGATGTGGGTCTTTGTGATGTATCCCATAATGCATCACATGTTCAGCCTTGCCAAGAGCTGGAGTCAAAGTAAGACGACTGGAATCAGAAATGCGGTTTGAAGAACTGGAAGAAGTTATCTTTTTTTTTTTTCTCTTTGTTAATCGTTTCCATATTTTTTTTTCATCAGGCTGGTTTCATCAACAACACATTACATTCACTACAAGTTTACATTCTTAATTCAAAACTTCCATTCAATTCACTTTCACAAGAATTGGCACCTTCTATAGGGAGATCAAGTTATTCATCTTCAGCAGTTTGTTGCTACATTAGAAATAAAAGATAAAATAAAAAAAACAACAACAATGCAGCCACTGTGTGTACTATGGGCGAATATATGCACTACATCTCTGGACAAGCAAGCAACACTACATTTTTCCTATTTAACAACACTTCCCTGAAGGCACGACCAGGAAATTCCATTGTTTGTTTTGTTTTTTTTTTTTGAGGGCAGTGTTCAGCTTCATGTGCCAAAATCAACATGGCTTCCAGGCAGGCCATTCTGATTTTTTAGTGAGTGAACAGCTGAGGCAGTCCAGCTTTGGTATTTACTGTGTACCGTAAATGGTCTTCACCTACTGAGCCACATCGCCCTGTGTACGAGGCAGCATGCGCTAAGTCGACAATGCTTGAGTAATTGTTTTCATTGTCCCTGTCGTATCATCTGTACATTAAAGGTATATTGACATCTATTAGGTTCGGAGTGAACCGCAGACTGAGACTTTGTCATCAAATGGACATGGAAACCATGTAGATGGTGACGAGAGAGGCACTGGAAAGGCCTGAGGACAAAGAGGAGTACAGAGGCAGCTACAGAAAAGGTCCCACTTCACTGCTTCAGTTTTGCTCTGTTACCAGAAGGAATTGGGGAAAACAGTTTCCTGAAAATGCTTTTCTGTTAATTCTATGGTAAAACAGCAAGAAATGTCTGCAGTGAATAAAAGTGGAGGAGCCTCTGCTAAAGCTTTCACTGTTGTTAAAGAGTCAGTTTGCCTAAATTACAAAAAATATTTATTTTTAAAACCCTAATTAGTACTGTCTAGCCATGCTAATAGCTTTGGTGTAATTTTCCTAGATTTTTAGATATTCGTCTGAGATTCTGGCCAAAAAATTTAGATAATTTGAATTCAATTTTTGGTTAAATTTTTGGTTCTGACAAGAAAAAGAAAAAAAAAATCAGATTTAAAAATATTTCAATTTAGCAACATCTCTTTCCAGAAACAGTAAACTTGTGACTCTGGATAATTACAGAACTCTTTTGTATCTTAAAACCCAGCCAAAGGAAAAAGCAATTTGCTAGCTAGCTACCACTACAGGCAAGTTAAAAATATGTTTTTGTTGTAATTTGGGTAAACTCACTGTACAGTTGAGAAAACAATTTTGAAAAACATTTGGGAACCAATTTTATTCGCTTTCTTGCTGAGAGTAAGATGAAAAGATTGAAACTGCTCTTATGTATGTATGCTAAATATTTTTTAGTGTCAGCCGGTTTCAGCCCTTTATGTGTTTGCTTCTCTCCTACTCTTTGCGCTCACATATACAGTGTTTTGATACAGCCGAAATTCCAGTAAAGCTGTTCTCATTTACATGTTTTTAAGTTTCTGTTGTCAGACAACGGAACAAGTATGAAATAGTGACTGAAACGTGGCCCATTGAGATAAATGTTAACCAGCAGCCACTTCAAAAATGCTGCTCTGCTTGTGCAAAAAACCCCGATTTTATAACTGTCCGACAAAATCACCAAAACCACAAGTTAAATTTGTCTGGCTATGTTGTAAAATGATCGCTCAGAGAGAAAGAATACAGAATACCTTTCTTATTTTTCCTATCATGGTGGACAGCCTTCACACTGAACGTGCTGCTCGCAGAGAGGTGTGCCGCTGACTCACGGGCCAATTCTGCCGACTGTCTTCCATTGAAAGTAGCTAAAGTTTGTCCAAAAAGTAGCCACACCTGTTGCTAGGCAATCGGGCAACAAAGTTACTAAGTTGGCAACACTGCTGAAAAACACACTGCAGCGCCATGGTGCATCATATGCCACAAAGTGTGAGAGAACCTGAGCTTCTATGGGAGCTGGGAAATACAAAATATCCTTCTCTGGAAAAAAAAAGTGTTACTTTTATTTGGGGGGCGGGGGG
>NW_019525516.1:1017327-1036172 GCF_002814215.2 Seriola lalandi dorsalis
GTGGCTGGAACTAGGACAGTGACGTTGCCGGGTGGCACATGGATGCACGCCATTCAACAGCAGCGGTGTTAGCAGTGGCGGTTACCTGTAGGCAAAAAAGCGAATAAGAATATTTCCCAAAATGTTTTAAGTATTCCTTCAAGATAAATATCAGATAAAGATAAATATCAGTCAGCTGTCTGCATTCAACATCAACATCTCTTAACAGGTCGTACAGTTTCAGCACTATATCTATTCATTTAGTGTCCTTGTAAAGTAGTGGTCAGTGCTCTCCAGTGCAGAGAATGTCAGAGAAATTACATTAAGTTCCACCAGTCACATACGGGCATCTGAACTGTTAAAATACTGCCTTCACAAGACAAACCCTGAACTCGTCAACAAGGAGTGTAATCACAGGAGTGCTGTCTTAACGTTCCCATTTCACGCATGCGTAACAAAGTCAAAACCGCCTGGTGCATAATGTAGATGATGGACCACACACGTCAGTCCCAGTTTGATATTTACTTCCTTCAGAATTTCTTCTGTCATCTTCATATCTCAGTTTCTTTTGAGTTTTGTCCTGAATGTACACAAATATGGCCTTTATTTTCTTGTTTTGTTCTTCTTTTGAAGGAATGCCCTGATGCACTGAAGAGGACGTTAAAAGACACTCAACCCCCAAAGTATAAACCCTGATGACGGCCACAGTTTTGGCCACAGACGGACGAGTGGCCTTGACATGTCAAATGTCGCTAGTCCTTGCACCCAGGGCCAGATCTCCCAGTGTGGAAAAGAAATCTTCCATCTCCTTCTCCAGGAGCCGGTTGCGGTTCTCCGCATCCTCCCTTGCTCGGTCAGAGTTTCGTAGTTTGATCTCCAGCATGCGTTGCTTCTTCTTCTCCTGCTCCATCTCTTGTTCCAAACGCTCCATCTGTGCACACAGAGCAGCACTGGACTCTTCCAGTCTGAGGAGATGCAGCACAACACAGAGAGAAAGGAAAGGTCATTGAAATTCACCTTTACTCTTTGTACAGTACTTTCTACCTTAAAACATTAGATACTACAACTGCTCACAGAGAAAAGCACAACAAAGGTTCCCAGAATCAATGTACTGCAGTTACATGGTGCTGCTCTTAGACCACCACAAACAAGCCCCATGTTTTACATCTCATTTACTTTTTAAAGACCCTCTTTTTTGGTTCGTCCAAAAGCTCACTAGATTTCTCGCTAGGTGCTTTTTAGGAAAGAAGTCAAGACATATGCACCAAGTTGGCAGCAATGGGGAAACTCCAACTCAGTCATGTGGCATTCGGCTCAACAATGGTACAACTATGATCACTCAGTCAGTCAGTCAGTCAGTCAGTCATGGACATTTGGGATTGTAGCCCTGTTGTTCGGGTCCAGCCAGCCGAGCGTGTGGAGCAATGTGAGCATTTACCAGGCAGAGAGGGTCTAATAAAAAGATGCTACTGAGTTGCATTATGGGAAATGTAGGATCTAGTCTATAGGTGAATTTTACCAATACAACAAAGAAGGTGGTATAAAGCGGTTTTGTGAGCATTTTTTTAAAAAATTTGACCCTTTCATTTATAGTACTAGGAGATCCTAGTACACAGACTTACTTTTGTATCCTTGTCTCGTAGACAGTCTTCTGTTTCCTCAGCTCATCCTTCAGTCCTTCCACCAGACTGCTGAGTGTTAAATTTATTCCGTCCCCATCCTCAGACATGATAATAGACGGCACACCAGCTGCCACGGCCATGTTTCCATTCTCACTGCAGGCTGCACTGCTGCTGCACAGCTCCATGGCCTCGCAGCTGTCCTGCTCAGAGCTCGGGTCCGTCATCATCCCTCCATCCCTTCCTCTGTCAAGCTCCCTCTGGCTCTCCATCCACTCGCCCTTTTCCCCACTTTCACTCCCTGCTCCACAGTTCTGGTTCGCCGAAGGCTCACTTCCAGAGTCGGGGACGGAGATCTCGCAGGAGGAGGTGGACCACGGTGTGCTGGACACGCTCGGTACACTCCCCATGCTGGAGGAGGAGGTGACGTTGTCGTACGTGGACAGTCTCTGTGAGGAGCCAGTGGAGTCGCGGTCACGGGCAGACCGCTCGCCTGAAGAAGTGCGTCGGTGTCCCCTCAAAGAGGACAAACCATTCATGAGCCAGTTACCTCCCCCGCCACTTCCACCTCCACCTCCTCCCCCACCAGAAGATACACTAGTTGTATCTGCCACAGAGCTGCCGCCGCCTCCGCTTTGCTTTCCTTGTGTCTGTGAACGTGGCGCTGAGGAGCTTTTGAATGAGTACTTCCAGGAAGGCATGGTCTTGGCTTGTTTACTTGGGCTCACCACTGTGTCTCCCTTCCCTGATGAAGACCCCAGTTTTGGTAGAGGGTTCGGGGTCTGGGTCGGGGTGACGGCTGCACACAGTTTGGCATCCAGAGAAGAGGCACTGCTGTGCAGCTCTTGGTCGGGGTTAGAGACCGGGCAGCTCTGAAGGTCCTCCTCAGAGATCCAGGCTCCCAGGCTACGATGTTGGAGCTGATGTCCCTGGACAGGGAGTTCTGTTTGCGGTATGGTGGGTCCCTCCTGGTCCCTCCCTGAGTACAAACGGTTGTGTTCCCTAATGAGCACTGTCATCAGGTGCTGGACCAGAGAGGTGCCTGGATGACATGGACCACATTCATACAGAAAACTATTAATTTACAAAGATTTTTATTTTTATTTTTTTCAAGTTTTTATGCTACATTTGATGATGATGATTCATTTCTATCTAGTTTGTGTTGAGTTTTTCCCAAGTCACTGAACATTGTCCATACCTTCCATGATAGTGACTGGGTCCTCCATCTTGGGTCGAAGGATATTTGGTCCAAATACTGTGGCGAGGTTCTGGACGCTCATCTTGTTCTCATTACAGTGGGACTGGACCTCATCAAGGAATCTAAAGAGAGATACAGAGTTAAATACCAGAGCCAAGTTGCAGGAAACATAGTCACAATCTCCCCTTCCTGAGTTGTTTGTGCCAAAATTGAAGAAAGTCCTTTAAGGTGTTACTGAGATATATCGCGTTCACGAGAATGGGACAGACAACCCGAAAACATGGTGCCTCCGGCCCCGGCTGTCGCTGGCAGGGAGGCATAAAAAATTATACATGTGTGAATATGTCAGTGGCCCTGTTCTTATCCCTTTTATGCCTTGGTGTGTATTTCAGATATCACACATTTAACTGAAATGAGAATATCAAAAGACAAAAAAGGCTGTGGACTTACTTGCATATGTACTTGAGGAGATTGTAGTTAGGTAGAGGTAGAGTGCTAACTTGATTTCCAAGCTCCTGGACCCCCTGATAAAAGGCAGATTGTGTCAGTTTTAGACACACAATAATACACACACACACACACACACACACACACACTCTCTCTCTCTCTGAGAGGTGGGATACTGCACATACCTCCTCCTCATCTTTGGCCAAAATCTGTGCACAGGTTAGAAAGTCTTCATATTTGGAGAAGGGAATGACTGGTTCAGGCAGCTCTCGCAGGTACAACTTCAGTAAGGACGCCACCGTGTGGACGTCTGTGTTACTGCAAGGGAGCACAGAAAAACGCTGTTTACTGCATGCTCTTTCATTTAACTCTCAAAAAGCTGTTGTACCCTTGTAACACTCCCCCATGTCTACCTGTCAAACAGGGGCTTGTCACCGCAGTCGAAGGCCTCTTGCAGTTCTTTGACAAGATTGGCCTGTCCTGGCATCCTAAAGAGACCCTCCTCGTCCAGACCCCTCTCCCTGATGAAGTCCACACACTGCTCCACCAGCAGGGGTGCCAGCCGGGGGCCAAACTTCTTCTCATACTGCACCGTGTCCTCAAGACGCTGGCCAAATATCCCTGGTGAGAGATGGAGGAAACAAAAAATATCTTTGCATTTAATGGGGTGTATTGTAACATTTCACTCCTTGTATTTGAGACATTTTCTGTTTGTGTTGCAGAGATAACACCTTCACCCTTTAATAGCAGACACATGTAAACAGTTTTTATTACATTTTGAACGCACTGGCTCCAAGACAACCATCCCTGGTCTCCCCTATATTTTATACTCTTATTTTTACAACAGGCCTTTAACAATGAAGCTGACACAAAAATATTGTCGCTCTCATTCCTAAGAGAATCTTGAATCTGTGTGTCTCAAAGTCAAAGCAGTCTCAGTTGTGGCCCAGTGTCTCACATAAAGCTCCTCCAATCACAGCATGAATGAAACTGTCCTGTCCTTTGCAGGCAGATACGACCTTTGTGTAGAATTTGAAGTGGTTGAGGAGAATGTCAAAGCCTGATTACCTGTGACTGTGAACTGAACCTCAGTGTTATTCCTCATTAAAGATCCTCAAAAGACTTTTATTTTGAATTGGCCATAACAGAAGAAGAAATGGGTAAACACTACACACTAATTAAGCCATTTAAAACATATTAGACAACATAAGGTTAAGCCTGGTTAATTGGCCAATTAATCACAGTTGTTTGTTACCCGGTGACTGGCTGCAGCAGTCGCAGCTGGCAGACAGCTCACAATAATCGTGGTAATTCACAGAGCAAGAGCTGCAGAGCAGAAGAGAGCGTTTCTCATAAATCCCAAATCCACATTTCACCAAGTTCATCCATTCTGGCTCAGGCATTTGACTTCCTCTGGTAGATTAACCCTGCATTTACAAAGTCCCGCGGCAAAGAGACCAACTCCTCCGTCCTCTTACTCGACCGTGGCTGAAGCAAGCGGCAGCTGACAGAGCAGAGCAATGTGACTGGCAGACGGGGGTCAGTGTGCTGTGACCACAGTGCTGCCGTTAACGACAGGTCTATATGTTGGCGACAGATCTATTCTGGACCGAGAGCTGAGAGACGGACACCCCCCTACCCTGAGAATCTGAGAGGGCAGACAGAAATATGACCGAGCCGAGTGACTGATAACAGAGTACTACTACACTTTATAGATGAATGTTACTGATTGTGATGTTTCTGTCTCACTGTGAAATCATTTTTTTCAAATGTATTGCATCTGTTAAACAGGTGTAGGTAGGATTTAGGGACCCTTACCTTCGCCCCCCCGCCTCCCATCATCTGTGCCACAGCTGGGCCAGAATTAATCATATTCGTAGTTTTCTACATTTTAAACTTTAAGCAGCGGAAACAAGCAGAACACAACACAGACAGGACATGATATAAGAGCTGCCTATTTATCTGCCTGGTGAATGTAAATCCAATATTCTTTTAACCCGGTAATGTGAAACTGGGGAATTATGTGAAATAATACTTTAGCCTGCAGGTGTTTACAAATGTAAAGACGCATGAATGAACACATTTTGGTCACTAGAGGCCAAAAGAGGAGACGCACTGCGTTAACCTGGTTCCTGTTTCTGCCTCTTATTATATTCATGGCAATGAGCCAAGTCGTCTTCGTCTTCTAACCATTTGAATAAAAAAATATTCAGTCCACTGCATGATAAGAAATAGTTTTAACTTGTTTGTAAAAAAAAATAAATAAATACAGACAAACTGAATTTTGATTTTAATATACAAATGTTGAGCATGGAGATATGTAATTTTTGTTTGTATAAGAAAAAAAGAGTTGCAACTTGGGAAACAGGTTAAAAATCTTTCTTTAAATTATTATTATACACTGGACAGAATATTTTTTTCATCCAGATGATCACAGCGGTCCATGGGGATTGTGAAAATACCTCCAGGATATAGATAAGTGTTAAACAACCTTCTAGGTTTTCAAGGAACTTTGGGTATTTTTCGGAAATGGCAAATGTGCAGCTCTGTGAAATCCAACAGTAATACATGACGGGCACAAGCCACAGTTAGTTTATTAGGATTGTTATGCAGCTACAGAGCTGGATGATGATTCTTGTCATTTAATTCAGCAAAAAATCTTTCACCTTTCACTTTAGGGACTGGATCTCACCTTGGAGTCCAGTTAGTCTGTCCATTAGTTGACCAACAGACATTTTTTATAACTACTAATTTCAATAAAAAATACATGACATTTTTCTTAATTGTGAAAATGTGATTTGACTAATGATGAATTTGATTCATCATTAGTCGTAGCTCTAGTAGCTGGCTGTTGCCGTGCCAGCAGAGCTTAAACCCGGCTGACTAAAAAATGAAGTTTAAAATGAGACCAGTGACATCATACACTATATCATCGGTGTGTTATTCTACATTTATACCCCTATTAATATACTGCTCCTTTGTAACCCAACACCATGCTGTTCAGCTGCTCCTTGTGTCCCACTTCACACCCAGACAGGCCAGGTTATATTTCTGGCCCCCTGTCAAGTACACTAGTTAGACATCCAGACTGGAGCAGACAGGGTGAGAATTAACCACAGGCTCAGCGCTCCTTGGAGACGGAAAAGAGACTTTGTAGGAAAAAAAAAAAACCTCTTCTTGACTGGATCACAGTGCAAAGGCTAGACTGCATTCAGTACATATACTGTGCTGCTCCTTTATCAAGCTCACCTCAACAGATGCCACCACAGACAGAAACCTAAGAGAAGCACCTGCTCCTCTATTTTTGAATTTAAACCATCACTACACTGGAATAGAAAGAAAACTCTGACCACATTGCTCCAATCAGGTACAGTGGTTTGACACCAGGAATAGAGACATCAGGGTGAGAATAAACTGCAGGCTAAATAAATGAAACACAGTAGGGGGGCTAAGGGGATACTCTGCACGACCGGGCTCGTGTTTGTAACTTATACAGTATAATGAAGATACACCAGGGAGATCTTTTCTTATATCAGCAGCAATATCTTGTTGCAGGAACTGCTGCACAAATGCAAATACTTCCTGGCTAGGGCTCGGAAGGAACTGCCTCAGTCCAAGTTAAAGAGATGTTTAAATGGTTACTGATGAGGAAAACTGAGTAATATATCATCAGAAACTGCTGGTTATCCTTTTCAACCTCACTGAGGAAAAACTCTGGCCTTTACTTTTGTTGGTTTTATTCTGCCTTTTACTATATGTTCCACCATGTCATTCATTCTCATGAGGTCAAGCGTGTTCAAGGATGAGAATCTGTGATCATATTTCTCATGTTTCAGGTCAAAGGTTTGGGTTTACCTCCTCCAAACGGCGCCCAGATGACCCGCCGTATGGCCTTGACCCAGTCATCCATGTCTGTCTGGGAGTTTGCCATGAGCAGGAAGGATTCATGGCTGATTGGTGCCCGGTCCTTGTCTCCTGTTCCACCTACAGGGACAAACAAGGGGAGAAAATGAGATTGAAAAAAGTAAAGGTAAGTAGAGTCCTAATTTTTTTTTTTACTACAGCCTATAAGCATCAATCTATGTTATATACCTGTATTAATTATGTTTCAGGGACCTTATTGGATAAGCAGGATTGCAGGTTGCCACTGTGGCAGCTAGTTTGTGTTTGCACTTTCTGTGTGTGATAGAGAAGCGTTGGATTTAAAGTACCAGTTCTTCAAAATGTTAAAGTTTGTCCAAACTTTTGTCTGGCACAGAGAAAAATCAATACATGAATAGGTGAATGTGGCTTGACATGTAAAGCGCTTTGAGTGGTTGATAAGATTAGAAAACCACCAATTAATTCACATATAGATGCCTGAATTTCACCAGACAATGAAATTAAATGGAAAAAAAAAATGGTTTTAATGAATGTATAATAAATGTTTTGAGACAGAAGAAGAAAGAAAAAAAATAAATTAATCTAATGCCCACCCAGCTGGTTTTGTCTGAGATTGACACCAGGTTAAATCCAATGTGCTATAGGGGCTTCTCACCACTAGATGGCACATTTGCTGCACGTTAAATGCTCTAGATTTGTACTCTAACCCTCCTGTCCTGTAATCTGTAATTACGGCACCAGTAAATGCAGTTCACATTTTCCTGTAAGGCATTTAGCTGACACTAAGAATATGTTGTGCCTGATGTATATATATATTTTTTTGACTCATAAACATTAGCAAAGCTCACAGCTGCCCGCCAACACATGACACAAAACATTTCAGAGTGATGTTGGAAAATTAGACATCTTTTTCTTTTAAAACAAAAAGGTGTGACACATGATCAGCTGCTACACAGAAACCACAACAGACACTAAATACACTTTATAATCCCACACCACTGTGTATACCGTACACTGTGTTCCTCTGTTATACATTTAAATAATCTGGAGGGAATGAACTGCGTTTTCTGGCCCATCCATTAGTGTTGGATGGTGTTGTTGCCACAGTCACAGTCAGTGTTGTCACAGTCATTTAGCTCTGAGAAGGGAATCCAAATATAAACAGTGGTGCCATAAAGTTAAGTGCCATTGTCACCCAGCTTTGCAAACTCACACTGTCATGATGAACAACACACTGCAACCTCTCCTCACATGTGCTCCACTGTCTTGAAATACTGAACCGAGGATTTATAATTATTTGATATTTTGGCCTCGTTAATTCATATGTAGAATAGAGAATAGAGTCCTTTAATTCATCCCCAGGAAAAGAGGCATTTAAATGTGTGAATAACAAAAACAGAGGAGACTCAGACATCAAGGAGCCTGAGCACATCCAATACTTCCTCTTCAGTGAATCATGACCTGATAAGACACACGCACGCAGAGCCATTTAAAATCAATCTCAACATAGCTGACAGACACCAAAATCATTGGAACATCCAAGCCTGGATGGATGAGCATTACAAAGGTCCCTTTTGGAGCCAATTAAGATAACGGTGTCTGCAGGGTTTACAGACACAAACATTAAACTGAGTTGTCCTCTCAAAGTCCCAGTGATGAATTTGATTTTAGCTCCTCCTCACGCCGATGAGACGGAGGTTGACATTTGAGTCTGCGAGGAGGTGGAAGTGTTTACAGCATGGCTGCATAAAGCTGCTGCCTTTTGAGTGTCTGTTTATTGAAGATATATTCTTGATAATTATAGCTGCAGTTCTTAAATGTCAGACGGCTCATAGACACTGTTGAATGGGAGATTAGGAGTGGAAAGGGAGGGAGGAGGGGACAGGTAGTTTTTAAAAGTGCAGAGGAAGAGCCATTTTCTTACTGATGTTTGAACTTATTAAATTGTCAGTATGGGATGGGATATTTGGAGTCGACATGAGAGAGCAGTTAGGTGAGGTCTTACTAGGGCAGTCTGGGTAATTTTCACATAAAACCTTAACTGTCTCCATGGAGCTGATTTGAGCACTAACGAACTACATTTCAATCACATTTTAATTTTAGTCATTGCTGTCAACTTTATTTCAACAAGTATGAAATATGTTAGCTAGCATTCAAAACCATGACGCGTTGCTATCATGCCTATGCTAATGAATAGCATTAAATATAGTTTATTACAAATATTAGGCTATCATTGAAAAAGTAATTACGTTACTCAATTGTTTATGCCACACAGAAAGACATTTGTTACCTTTGTTTCGTTAGCAGCAAGCCTACATGTTGGAGCTATTTACTAACCATCAACAGCTAGCTAAACGTTAGCCCTGTCGACTACATGACGCACTGTCAAAGTCCCGTCCTCACAAGCGACACTGTTCGTATCCGTCCAACTCTGAACAAAACCAGGTGATTCCTGAACGTAGCTTTACCCATGGCTAACATTAGCAAGTTGGCTAACAACACGCAACATGTACAGAGGGACCAGGAGGCTAATTTCTCATTACCTCAATCGCCTGTGCCAAGCTAACACGTCATGGACCATCAACCCTCCCTAAAAACAGAATACCATAATATCAGATCAGACATCGACCCACCCCTCCCTCTCAAAACACATCAAAGTAACAGGGTGTTACCAGAATAAGTCGCCGTACTTACTAAATTTCAAATCATAATGAACAGGTCTATTCAAGCACTACTGACCTAGCAAACAGCCGTGCAGTTATTCTACACTATTGAGTGTGTTGGTGTGTCTTGTCCCTCAGGCTTCGTCCTGTATTAATAATGTGACTGATGATTGGGCTCTGTGAATTGGTTGGGGATTAACTTTATACGACCTCTGCGCAGCTTGTTATTGGTATATATGAGAGAATGAGACTGAGACAGATATAGAGATACAGGGAAAGTTAATGAACAAGACAGAGAGACATATCAACAGGGAGAGAGAGAGAGAGAGAGACAACTGAGGTGCAGCCAGTAGCACTGATGATACTCAATATGCAGTCACGTATAACTTCATGTTCAGTCTCATGTTTTCATGACGCATGATCTGCAAATGCACACCATCTTATCTTATATATCAGTTTACAGGAATCACTTATGTTGAGTAGGTAGTATGACGAGCTGTTGGTATAGCATTGACCAGATTGGATTAGCTTTGCAGGACAGTGGTGGTAATATGATTATTGTATTAAAAGCTGTGGATGGAACAATAAAAAAGGAGGGGAGGCAAAAGTATGAAATCATAAAAAATACCTGATAAACTTGAAAAATACACATTAACCAGACCAGTGATGCTTGTGGATATCCTCCTAGTGAAAACAGCCACAGACCCAATACTTCCTGACCTTGCTGTCACTAAGATCTAACCTCACGTTTTTCATCCAGCATGCACTGCTGTGGACAAAACAAGCTCCCACCACAATATTTCTACTGTTAGTGTGACACACAGCACAGTAGACACTGAACCACAGTTATATTGTACCAGTAGCTGTGTGTATAAGTGACCTGTCAATCATGCAAATAACTGCCAAGTAAAGTAGCTGTTGACTGTTTAAAAAGGATATTGTGAACAGATGACATTAATTTGATATAAGACTCAAGCAAAAAGGGGAAGGAGAAATAGAAGAGTAAACCAGAACATAATAAAGTTGCTAGATAGGGATCAACCAAATATTTGCACATTCAAACATTTTGCAGAAGTAGATAGGTTTCTGGTAAAACTCATTTTGCAGCAAAACTTTGCACAAAAATTCACTCTGCAGTCTGTTTCTATCTGCACTAATCCACATAACATCTGAAAATACATCTTTTAAGAGTACATTTTATTCAAATGTGTAATAATCTCAATATATGATGTATTTTGCATATAAGCAACAGGAGTCGGTACCTTAATACTATGCAAAAAAAAAAAAAAAGAAGCCATAAATAAGAGTTTGTTCTAAGCTGTAGATCCCATCAGTCTCAAAGCTACTCAGGCGCTCCACTTCAGTCTCTGCTACTCTTGTAAAAAATCTCCAGCATCTGTTTCCCGTTACCTTGGAGATGTTGTTTCTTCAGTCTGTCCGGCTTGCAGCAGACCGGCCCCATGTCTGAGTGAGCGGTGCAGGCTGGAGCTGGGACTGGCTCTGGCCTAAAGCTGCAGCATGAAGAAGCGGCTTCTCCGCCGGCACAAAGCCCGTTTGGAAGCAGATCAGTACGCAGGTAGCACTGACGGCCAGAACCTGCCAGTGAGGCATGCTCGATGCCAGCGGAAACAAAACCCGTCAAACGAGTCCCACTTCTTGCTCCTCACTCGTTTATTCTGTCCATTCATTCACTCTTCTCTTCCTGTCTCTTTCTCATTCAACAGTGTGGGCAGCAGGTCCGTTCCCTCAGCTCCCCTGGGGAGAAGCAAATCCCTGAGGAGGAGTGTAACAAGGCTTTCTCTCTCTCTGTCTGTCCCTCTCTCTCTCTCTCTCTCTCTCTCTCTCCCTGAGTGTGTGTGTGTGTGTGTGCAGCAACTTGGAGATGGGCTGTCCTCCAATCTTTGCCAAACAAACTTGTACACACACACACACACACACACACACACACACACACACACACACACACACACACACACACACAATGCCAATCAATCTCTGTGAGATACAGGCAGTACAGACTTCGGATTCTTCCTTCAGTCAGATAGGATCTAGGCTCATATAGACCTGCGTGAGCGCAATAATCTGTGACTTTCTGTATTTAAAAATCTAATTTTCTGCTTTCTATCACAGATTGCTGCAGTATAACCTAAAAGGGATTCAACCTGTAACCAGTTCATGAAGACAGTGGGTTGAGTATCTTATTTTTATTTTATCTTATGATGATAACAGCACGTCAAACACTGCCAAAGACCGTACTCTCCGATCGTCATAGCTTTATCTAAATTGATAAACAAGCACAGTCATAACTTTTCTAAATATTTACCAATCACAAGCAGAAGCTGTCTGAGGTTGGTTTTTTTGTAAATGGTTGCAACAAGCAGTGACGTTGGGAATAAACTCAAGAAAAACTAGGTTGTTATAAAAAAAAGCAGCAAAAACCACAACAGCTGAACATACAGTACAAAGAAATACGTGCCACCTAAGAGGTTCATAGGCCTTTGGTTTAGTTTAACTTCTTCGCTTGCAAATTTAGTGTATACAATGTGCTGTGCAGTCAGTATGTGACATTCATTACATGACATTCTTGAAAGTGTTTGTATTTACAGAACTGTATGTTTATTATCCCACTAACTCATATTTAGAATGTGGTTAAAGCATTACTGTCAGTGTTTGTGTATACACTGTAAAAAAAGATCTTAACATGTCAGTCAAGTCAAGTAATAGTCTGACAGGTTGGGAAAAAAATTACTACATTGCTGTACGGTCATTTGAAGCTTGAGCTTAGTTTAGCACAAAGACTGGAAACAACAGCTAGCCTGGCTCTGTCCAAACTAAGTTAGCAAAAAAAACATCTCAATTTTACTCATTATCATGTTACATCTTGTCTGTTTAATCTGTAGCTTCACAAAAGCAAAATGTGAGCTGCTACTAACTGTTTCCCATCTCTTTCCAGTCTTTATGCTAGGCTAAGCTAACCCTAACCCTGCTGGGTCTAGCTTTGTATTTAGCTTACAGAGATGAGAGTGGTGTCTGTCTTCTCATCAAATGCTCAGCAAGAAAGCCATTAAGTGTATTTCCTCTACATTTTTTAATATGTTGTATAATTTGTGCACAAACCAAAATGTAATATGCTACTAGCTGTTATCAGTCTTTATGCTAGGCTAAGCTACTTGCTTTCTGGCACTAGCTTTCTATTTAGCTTAGAGACATGGGTAGTATCCGTCTTTCTATCTAAATTTTACTTTTGAATACGTTATTTGTTTTTATTATTTGTATACAAACCGAAATGTAAGCTGCTGTTAGATGTTTCCTTCCATTTCCAGTCTTTAAGCTAGGCTATACTAATCTGGCTCTAGTTTCAAATTTAGCATAAAGACATGAGGGTGGTGTCAATCTTCTCATCGAGCGAATAAGTGTATTTCCCAAAATGTCAAACTATTCCTTAACAGAAGAACAAAAACTTATTCCTTTGGTACATCTCAGATTCATGATATCCAGCCACAGGATCTCATTGTGAAATTTTCCTTTACACCCTCTTTTGTGTACCCTGCAATGTTGTTAGGATTAACATAATGGCCAACACGTACAGTTGAGTTAATGTTACAAAGGTCAAAGGCTAAAGTTAACGATGTGTTTTTGTGTTCCAGGTCAGAAAACAGGACTCTGAACTCTGATGTGGGTTTGTTGCTGTACCTTGGGAAAATTGTATTTCTGGGACGTGCATGGACGAGTGTGTGGCCTAGCCCACAATAATGAATTAGCAGAAGCTGTCACGTTTGCACAGGCACAAGTGTGTTTTGTGGGTGTGTGTGTGCTGTTTTCCAGATGGCTTAATTGCTTCACACTACCACAACAGAGGGCTTATAGCCTTGAGTCAGCCATTAAATACAAAGAATATTTTAAAATAACCAATTATTTGCCCATTTCCTTAATTCCTCCAGGCTTTAGGACAAGCTCAATTCAGACTCAGCCACATGACTGTGGAATCAGCTTTGTTTGGGTGCCCTGCTCCCTCTGTCTGCAGTACATACTGATAAAAAACCATGGTGGGAGTCCAATTTTTAATTGCTTGCACACTGAACTACTGCTGTTGTTTCACTCAAAAGCCAAGAGGAAATTACAAGTACTGGCAAGTTGAGTTTTGTGTTCCTTCTGCTTCCACTAAGCAACGTTCAAGAAAGATTTCTGCAGGATAAAGGTACCGCACACAAGGAGATTTTAATGTGGCTTTGACCTTGAGATCGTGTGCCCACAAGACGTTTACCGAATGATGATTTAATTTTTTCCAACTTCACTTTATGAGAAAATATTCCCAGTCTGCTTTAATAGTTTTTTTTTTTAGTTTTTTTTTACCCATAGACATGGATAAATAAGACATTTGACAAACACACTATATATCGAGTGGGTGTGTGAGAGTGTGTGTGAGGGGTTCATCAACTTGTAGCTGCTATCTGTCTTGTATCTACCTTCTCCAACAGGGCTCAATACAACATATCTGCACAATAAACATGACCAATGGATTTACCCTGTGGCTGAATTCTCACACACACACACACACACACACACACACACACAGTCTCAGAAAAGCAAAGTCCATCAGTCAATGACGTGACCCAGATGAACGGTCAAGGTCCCCGGGCTCCTTTGAAGGACAAAGCTACTATTACAGTGGACAATGGAGAGTTGAAAGTGAGAGAGAGCCAGCAGCTGATTTATCAGCCCTGATAAAAAAAAAAAAACCAAAACCCTTCATTTCTGGGCTGGCTTGACCTCAAATTGAGGGTTTATCCGCCTGGGAGTCCTCATAGATGTTTTCAGATGTGTGGTTTTATACCATTTATGTGGCAGCAAAAGCAAAGCTACTACTGCTCATAACCCTCTGTTGCAGGCCTGTACAATGGTGCACTTATAAACCTTTCCAGGAGAGGAAATGTTTAACTTACCCTAATGAAAATGAACAAGTTCTTTAACTAGTCAAGGTATTAGTGGGAAATTAAAATGTTATCACCATCCAAAAACCCAAAAATATTAAATTTACTATGATGTGTGTAATGTAATTTGAGAACCTGTAACTAATCCTGACGAAGATGAGCGAACCAAAATCCCATTGCTTAATTCTTGTATTTGCATACAAATAACATCCCTAGTTGATTAAACCATGAAGAGTTAAGGACTCGAGTACTTGTGTAGTCCATGATGTCTGAAGTGTCCTCGAGTGTAAGTTTTTTCACTGGCCAACAGTAAAGACTACAGTGACGCGTCTCCTCTGAGAAGTTCATAGTTGACGGAAAAGCATCGGTGCTCATTGTGCCAATAGCTGATCAGTGTTTTGCCAGAGCAAGATCTTGAGTCACTGCATCAGGTGATTTTTTTTTACCAATAAGCCTCTCTGTTTGAAGCTGCATTGTTCCTGACTGGACACCATAATGACTGTTTGTAAAGAAGCACTATCCTCCTTGAAGCGTTACTGTGAAGTCTGAAATCTCCAAGTCTATTCATTTCATACAACAGGAGCGAATAAAGCCCTCATCGCTCTTAAGCCGATTATAGACCACAGAAAGAGGAGAGCAACTCATGTGTTTCTCCCCCAGGAGCCGACAAATCTAATATGCTGTAAACATCAGATGAAGTCGGCATCGAGTTGTTACAAGAAGAAGAATGTAACTTGGGTTGTTCTGAAATACAATCAGACTCCTGCTTTTGATCTGAACTAAGGGACATCTGCACTGAAAAGAACAGCTAATCTGTTAAAATTGTATGTGATATAACATTTAAACCCTAAAGTCTTAATCTAATCTACGCAATTTTATTAAATGTCTTAGAAACTGTATTTGTCTGAAGCCCATCTCTCCTCCTGTCAAGTCTCCAATTTACCTTTCTCTTTATGTCTTCCCCACCTGGCAACTCTAACTGTCTGTATTTTTTATCTGCCTTTCGCTTTTGCTCCCAGGGTTCAGGGCCTGCCCGCAAGAAGCTATAAATTAGAAGCTCATTGGGGTTCGCACCCCTCTGCTATGTTGACGGGCCATAAACAAAACACACAGAGACTTACAAGCCTGGCAGCCATTCTAAACACAAAGAGAGACCTCCAAGCAAACACTCACGGAATGAGTGATATAGAGAACCAGAGGGGTGGACTACAGTAACGCTTAGTACAGTCCATACTATCACTGTACTGTACAGTTCTTACTAGATATTATATTCCACAGACGGTTAAATGCACACTGACAAATATGCATTTAAAGACATCCAAAAGTGAGTGTTGTATTGATTGAGTAAAACCATGAAAGGTCACATGAGGTCAATCTAATCGCTCGACTGCTCAGCCACAGGCGAAGCTTCTGTGTAGGTCGAACATGTGGAGCATGACGGCTCACAAACAGTCCAGAGATGTACAGTCACAGTAAGCTCGCACTGATGGAGATGCCATTTTGTTTTTCCTTTTACTTTATGTTGCTTGCTGCAGGAATTGACGTTCACACTCCAGGAGCTAGAAATGCAACACTGGTACCAGACATGTCACCAGATCTACAGCATTTAATCCTTGGTTAATAGTGCTCCCTGCTGTCTGAAAAGTGAATAGCAACTAGAGAATGGAGGTGATTGTACTGCAGTTTTTCCTTTTTTGTTCAACACAGAGGAAGTGCAAACAAAAACTTTTTTTTTTTTTAAATTTCTGCTTAATAAACATTGTCTATGTTTGACTTTAAACTCCACGTTACATTGAGATGCATGTTGAAAACATTGGATTCATTATCATTTTTACTCACTTTATGACGTACGAAGTTGTTTTCATATAAAACTTTGCGTACACATGACTCCACTCTATAAATCTCTAACACTGTTGAACTGGCTCCACGTGCCCGAGCCTCATTTCCACTGCCACACTTATCAATAAATGGGGACAACGCCAACAATCACCTGTTTGAATATGAATACTTTTCATGGCCGCGGGAAGTAGGAGAGCTGCACACAGAAGGAACACGCAAACTCCACACAGCAACCAATCCAACCAGCGAAGGCAACAATCGTTAGCCAATCAGAGGCGGCGTAGGGCGGGGCTTGTAAACTCCAGTTAGGTTTCGTAAATTTACATCCGGCTGCTGTAGCATTGACAGCTAACCGAAGGATTAAGTCACAATGGAGGAAAAAAATAGACCAGCTAAAGAGAGCACAGGTGAAGTCCAGCCTTCCCAGGAGAGCAGCTCCACCTGCACTACATCGTTTCCGTTTGGTTGTAGTTTTTCCTCGAAGACGGAGACCCACCGAAGTATCAGCGCTAGCACCGCCACCGTTGAGGAGCCTGCTAACAGGTGTCAAGCTAGGACTGATTTTGCGGCATTTGAGGAGCTTTTACAGCCACATAACTTTAATTTTCCGGCCAGATGTTTTGGGAAAGAAACTTCCAGCCACCATCTTGGTTTGCTAACTGTAAGTGTCTTCATTACGTGGCGGAGTGTGGTCAGGTTGTGTGTTTTGGTTGCGTGAAGCGGCAGCAAAGGGGAAAACGGTTGATTTGGTGCCACTTCACCTTCCCGAGGAGCTGGACCCAGGCCGGCCTGATCTCCAGCTCAAGATGCGAGGCGGTTCAACGGAGAGTTTCCTGTCACAGTTCAATATGAAACAACATGTCTACCTAATCTCCATCCACAAACAAGAGCTCTGTTTACAGAAGCTGAACAACTCAGTTATTTCTGGGCCTGTTCATCTCTGTGGGCTCATCCAGGGGGACCTTCTCCACCTTGTATCACGTGAAAACATGGCTCCAGCAACACCATGACCCAGAAGAGACTGACTGACCTCTCCCTGATCCATGTCCACACTGACATTTTGAACTCATTGGATACCCATGCCCTTATGAGAGACTTCAGTTTCACAACACCTTTTGGATTATTATAACTACTGGAGCACCTGACCTGCAGCTCAAGGTAAGATATTTGGTTTATTATAAACTGCCGCCGAGCAGTTTAATATTCAGTTGTCAATTACTTTTAACATCACACTGATATACCTTTGTTGTAAACAATGTGCATATTTGGATATGTTCTTGTGTGCCATGAGCAATGGGCTTTTGGACATGTGTATTGCAATGTCATGGCATTATTGTGAGCCATTATTGTGCCATATTTACATTACTGAGTCTGACTTTTATAGTCCTGACTTCTGCTGCTGTTGTTACTGCTGCTGCTTTTTTAGTCTGTGCTGCACTAGTATCGTTGTAGGCCTATGTTGTATTTGTTTGGGTAAAAGGCTCCACTACAGCACCCCCAACTTAAAACATCTTCCCGCCCTGCTTTCTCCTGCGTTGTGCCACAATGGCGAGGTTCAACAACAACAACAACAACAACAGTAGAGTAGCAGTCATCATGCTTGACCATTGCTGTGGCTACTTCCAGTACATTGCCCATATCAGTAATTCATCAGATTTGTGTGTTTATTACATCTCAGTCGTCATCATCATCAAACATCAAACATCAGAATGATAAGCCATGATTTTGTTTGTAGTGCATCATCCTGTAAAAAAAAAAAACTAAACAAAACACAAGCCTATATTTTCTGTGCAGGAGCTTATTGCTGATCTGATCCACACCCTCAACTGGGTGTTCATTATTGTAACCAGCGGGAAAAAGGTCCTCTAACCTTAAGGAAGAACTTATTTTAACCCAAACCATGATCTTTTCCGAAACCTAACCAAGTAGTTTTTGTGCTTAAACATAACCAACTGTTTCACAACCTTAACAACATGTTTATTATGCTTATGAAGGTCCCTTTATACCTGCCACTTATATCTTGTATGCATCTTTAGGTTGTATTATTGTTACCATGACAACAAAGATTGGGAACAAGTGAGATCTGTATTTAGTAAGATTGCAAGGTATTGAGAAGAGAATCTGGGAGGAAGATATGGTGGAGGATGGAGGAAGAGGAGGAGCTAGTGGATCTTACCCGGTACAATCTCAAATAGATGTCTTCCTGGTTCATCCGGGTTCGCTGTGAGTTCATTCACCTGGCATCCCTGCAGAGTAATGCAGCCCTGAAAAAGAGGTAGAGGTGTTT